>NW_009951982.1:35854-61339 GCF_000747805.2 Chaetura pelagica | reverse complement strand
AGCAGGAATAATTCATTTTTCTGAGCCACTTTATGTGTGTAGCCAGGAGGGAGCTGTCTGTATGAATTTTTACACATCTTTCAGCTAACTTACAGATCTGGTGTAAAATCAAATGCTCAAGGACACATTAAATATTTGTGGCACCCTTTAAAGAACTTTGGGTTCATAAACCAATGAATTGATTACAACAATCCATAAAAATATGCCCTTAAACTCCAACAGATGCGATACTCATTGAAGTGCTTCAGAGCAACTTAAGAGAGGGCAGATCAAACAGCATTTTCATGGTATGAAATATGGGTGCCTCAGTGTAACAAGAGAAAAGCCACATGATGACCTTTTCTAAAACATACCAAAGAATTTGTAACCGCTACTCGTAAAATACTGGAAAACAGATTGGGGGCATATATAACTTGTGATCCACCATATTTATCATAAAGTTAATATCTACACACAGGTCTCCATCTGTTAATGGTAGTAGATCTTAACTTTTTTCAACTTTCCACTTTCCTGAAACTAATTTATGTTTAATAATCACTAATACATTCTTCTTAGCAATTACAAATGAATCCTTTTATGAACAATAAGGGACATCTTGAAAAACAGGGTCAGAATCTCTCATGGCTTAATTGGCTAAACTCCATTAATTTTCATTCTAAAAGGCTGATTTGCATTACCAGAAAATGTAGACATTTACTTCAAAACACAGCATGATGAGAAAGACCCATTTTTGATACAGGTTTGATGCCACAAAAACAACTTGCCCACAGATGGCAAATTGCATTTAGTGCCATCTTCCTGCGGAGAGTCCCATCATCTGCCAGTTAGGGGAATACTCCTGAAAGGACCCAAATTCAGCACTAAACGTTAACAAAGAGAATGTAAACACCCATAGTTAATAAGTTGTCTAGTCTTAGATTCTCAGACTCCTTTCTTCTGTTTTTTGAATTATTTATTCTATATTTAATTTATTTATGCTATATTTAATGCATTTAGGAATTCAAAAATAAAAACTGCAATGTTAAGAATACAGCGAGTAATACATAATTAGAAAGAAAAGGCCCATTATTTTCTTCTGCAGTGCCTTTAAAAACTATCTATAATCCTAGAAGGTTAAAATAATTCAGAAAAAAATATTGTATTAATCTGCCCCATTAAACCACTGAAAAAAACATCGCATGACCAGTTTAGATTTTTTTTGTTGACTCTGCCACTGGCAATGTTTCCTTAAAACCTGGAAATTAATATTATTTCCATCCATTTTACCATTCATGATTTAGCAGTTTCATGGACATTTCCCTGCTCTTATACTGGCTGTGCAGTGGTGCATACTCCATCAGAGTTGCAGAAAAAGGAATAGTTCATTTAAAACAGAATTTTATCTGGTGTGAATTGTGGGAAATTACTGTGCCAAAACACCCCAATCACCCTATTAGATTAGTAGAGTAATACAGTGACAGTCTCCTTTCATTCCACAGTCAAAGTACAATTATACAACACACTTGAAAGATCCCACAAAGAGTCACATTACTAAAGCCAAGATTATTGTAAGAAATAGTAGCATGTGGTTGTGGGAATGTAAGGTGAAATAAGTTAATAACTTCCTGTTATCTACTGGTAAAGCTGCTACCTCGTATATATAAATAAATGACATGAGAAAAAAAGCAAAATTAAACATTGGACAGTTTATGTGAGGGATCAAGGGAGTACAGGTGGTGACCCTAGGCTGCATGTATCAGAGGAACAGCAAAAAACACCACCTTCTGTTTGGAAAACACTCACTGAAGTCGTTTCTTCTATGAAAAGCATGCTAAGGTAGAAAGCACTTAAAGCATTAGGGAAACTTCATGGTAGGTACTCATTCCCATTAGCGAACAAAGAAGTCTGTGAAGTATTAAATGTAAGAATGTGGAAGAACATTTAGAAGTTCTGAACAAAAAGTTCCTCCTCTGCCTGAGGGAGTTTTGACCTATATGTTTCTGCTTCTCCTCATGATCCAGCCACAACACTAGAATGACTGAAATGCATGTTTCCATAATACAGTCCATTTTTCAAGTCACTGTCCTACTGCATAAAACAGAAGCAAAATTTACTGTCGGGTCAGTTATGGCTTTTTATTTCCAGCAGAAGACCAGTGTGTACAATATTATAAGATTACCAAAACAATGAGCAAAGAAACTGACAGAAATTCTGCTGTCAAGTTGCAAGAGATTATAGTAAGAAAGAGAGTTGACAAAACCTGAAACTGCTCCTTAGTATTTTTTTAGTAGCATCTCTCTAACTTCTGGTTCCACAGATGAGGAAATCAGGGCAATGCCTATTGTGTGAATCCCGAAGGACCTGAAAAAATGAGCCAGATGCAGAGAAGTTCATGTCAAAATTAACAGGCTTTGAGCCTGCCTAGAGGCATAAAGTTGGGCACCACACATGAGACAAAGATCATGTGAATAGCAGAAGTACTTGCAGATTCTGCTTATGTTTTTTTAAGTTAAAAGTATCCAGGTACCCACATCTCTCTAGTCACTATGTCAAGTGGAATTCTTCCTATGCATTTTTTCTCACTCTGGTGTTGTTGTCCCAAAAGAGTGTCATAAATAATGTTCTTTATTAAGATCTATGGCTTACTTCTTGGTTCTGAAGAGAAGTCACAGTGCTTTTCTAAGTTCTGCAGAATTTTATAGAAGAGTATGCACCCAAATGTAAGTGATGTTAAACATCCTTTAAACCCTGAAAATAGTAGCAGTAGATTTGCAAGAGAATATGCAATATATTTACTAAATTACCAAATACTGTGCAAATACCTACAAGGCTTCACAATTCAAAGCCTGAAGAGACTGCAACTTGTCCCCATTGTCATGTAGGCCAATTTAGGAGAGATTCATTTCTTTAGCACTAGGTTGAAAATATGTCTTAACAGTAGCATGGCATGAATATGTCACAATATACCTATTCAACCATCAATATATCACAATATACCTATTCAATGGACACAAATTTTTAAATGAGAAATTACACAAATGCATAATGAAACAGCTGCATATTGACTGCATATCTGTATGTAAGGTTTTCAACTAGTTTAATACTGTATTTTATAGACCTTTACATGGGCTGCAAAACACAAAAGCTGAAAATCTTTAACAGGGAATGAAATGGAGAAAGCATGTTGAAAACTGTTCTTTTCCATTAGCAAGAATTTTGTTCTCCCAAACTGCTTCTGGCCAGTACAAGACTAAATTCCGAGGTCTGGGAGAGCTCACACAGCAGCCTTCAGATCCACAATAAGAACATCTTTCCCTGCCATGTGCAGCAGCACTGCTCAAAAACCAGGGGAACTACCAGCAGCCAGAGACATCCTTATCTTGCTATTCTTTTGAATAATTATGAACTTGCTAACTAAGTTTTATGTGTGTAAAATTTTACATGCCTTTTGATCCCTTCTGGCTGTGTCCCCTGCCTCCCTGTCTTCTCTTCTACATTAGACATAGGTGATGACAGGACATGGGTTACAGCTGTTTGGAGGTGGTGGTAGACTGTGAAAAGAGGCATGTTGAAAAGAAAACAGACCATGCAGATAACACCAGATGGAGCTAATACAGGAGTTATATTCCCCCTTCTTACTGTAGGACTCCAGGTGTAGTAGCTACACAGCTAGCAGCCATCAAATGGAGAGGCTTACAGCTATTCCAGTCACAGAATACCAACGGTCCCCCAGTGCAACACCTCTAATTGATGTGGCCTTTCTTTATCTTGTATGCTTCTTTCATACTAGCACAGCTGGGTCCTAATCTGTGATAAAGAGTTCTGTGTGTGACCTATTAAGGTACAAAGACAATAAACATTGTCCTCAAACAGACTGAAAGAATTCTAAATCACCATTTACAAGTGAGGGGAGCAGCAGAGATCTTGTATTTCTTTTCTGGAAGCATAGAAAAAGTAAAAAACTTAATCTTTAAATTCAATAACTTACACAGTAGGCAAAAAAAACCCACAACTTTCCATTTGATAAGTAATATTGCATGATATTATAGATAGGAGCATTGACAAATGGTCTGTTATCAGGATATTAAGAATTAAGGACTCTACAAATCATAGGAAAGGTTAAGAAGAACCATATGAATTTCTCATTTAAACAAACAAGAACAGGTATTTTTATTCTTCATAACATTCACAAAGATGATGCCTACACAAGTAGCTGGCTTGTTGAAGATCTCTGAGAAATTTGATCTGAGAACAAAGAACATAACCTTTGCCTTCTACTTCCACTAACGGCTGGAACACTCTATGAGAATAACCAGACAAACTGAACATTTTTATGTCTGAAAATTATCACTGGTTCAATGTTTTACACACACTCTTCTCCCACAGCTTTCACATCACTGAAAGAAAAAAAGGTATCTGCTAAAAATCAATAGAGCTCTATATCCTTTTCAAGTAGGCAGCATAGATTGCTACTGCATGAATGGGTTTGTACTGTATCTGCTCTAGCTTAGCTGCTTTTGTCAAGATTTGTACCTTTTCATGTGAACTCGTTTCCTTCTTTCTTAAGTCACCCTAATACTAAATGACTAGGCAATAGTGTCTACAAATTAATCTAGCACTAAGACAACTGTGTTAAAACCCCATCACCTGTAGTATAGAAGTTTTCTGTGATGTTGCGGGGAGCATTTGCCAGGAAAGCTGCTCTAGATTGTTCATTGCAAGCTGAATTTCATATGCCAAGCTTTTCCAACCTTAAAGCTGGCATCTACCAAATGAGTTGTCACGTTCCAAAAGAAATTTGCAAAGACATTCAGAAAATACCATGATTGTAAGTGTTGCTTCCAGCATTCAGAAAACCTTTAGCATCAACTCATTCATTCCATCACAGATTTATTCCACCTCACTTCTGAATTAATTGCCAAATATTTCTCCCTCTTAACTTATTCAGGCTTTTGGTACCTTTAGACACCAAGACCTTGTGCTCAAAGATGAAATAATGTTTTTTCCAACTACCTACTAACAAAAAAGTCTTTACAAATACTACTAAAAAATGATTAGTTATAAACAACGTGATATCCTAATTTTAACTTCCATAATTGATTTCTGCATTTTCCTGGACACACATAAACTGTGAAGCTAATATTGATCTGAATAGTCTTATTAGTTTTGTTCCCTGCCTGTTTGTCTGTGCTCTTTGTCTCTTGGAAACAGTACCAGGGAAATTAATCCTCTGGCAGCATTTCCTCTCAAATACATAGTATGACAACGTATGCATTTTTAGAACCTTAAGAGATGGATTCTTCTTAAAGATCTTACTTGCTAGATGTTTTTTGGGAAGTCATTTCCTGATCTCCGTATTGCTATATTCTCTTAAAAAAAACCCCAAAAAACCCCAAAAAACAAAAACCCTACTGAATAGTGGGTAGAGACTCACAAACTGACCTACTTTCTTCACATCTCCATTAGAAGGTGGTGAGTTTACTAAGGCTGAGTGTGATCTACTTTTACTACAGGAATTTATCCATGGAAGAACTGTTTCCTTTTAGGGCATGAATAAGTAACTTGGTGCTGCCAATAGCAATTAGAGAGTAAAGAGGTTTTGAGGAGTATCCTGAAATACCTGGAGTTCTGCTTTAATTATCATTGTGTTTACAATACAGAAATACCACGCAAATAAAGAAATAATATGCAAAGGAAAAATATATAAGAAGAATCATAAGTCCCCAAACTAGATTCCATACCATCCCTTTAAAAAGTAGCATCACATTCTTATGATTTTTTAGTGGGTTTTTTTCTGGACTAATGAAGCTTTAGCACTCCATTCTTAAAGATCTTATTGCTGGGATGTAGGTAATAATGATACCACATTGATTGGCACAACTCAAGTTCTGTTATCCAATAAAATGACAGCCTTGCCTTTTAAAATTTTCCCCTCGCATGCTCACAGATTTTCATCAGCATTCTTAAATGCATCCAGTATGGTGTACATCCTTTCAAAAGGAAAATCACAATTATCTCTCTGACTGGAAGTACTAGTTTAAACTAGATGTAGACTTGGTGATAGTGTGCCTAGTCTATGTTCAGACCTATGTTCCAAAGTCACACCTTTCAACAGTTAACAGCAGTATAGGACTTCATAATAAAATGTTTTACTGGTAAAAGTGACCACTAGTTGTGAACAAAACTACTCCATAACACCTCGTGATTGGTATCTTGACATTTCCCAAATCACTACTCTCCATAAGCCCCAAATGATTCAACCAAAATCAATAGCTACTGGTAGAAAGAAAAATACTTCACAAAGGTGACAGGCAACAGGCAGTGTAATGTTACCCTTTACACTCTCTGTGGCAGTACAGATGATATTATTGTTGTATTCTGAGGTATACATGGCTCTTAATACATATAAATGTACATGTAACCGTACAGATAAATAAACAAAGAGTTGTTGAATCAATGAGATTATCGTCTCAGTGTATGTATATCACAGAAGAGTAACAACAAAGAAAATAAGGTTGAGGCAAGAGAGAATGAGCACTTCTAAAATACTAATATATATTTTATGTGTTCTAGTTCTCCACAGGAAAAAGCCACAAACAGGTTTCACAATTAGACAATTAGATGCTTATCTGAAATCCCATTAATGGCTAATTGCTTCTAAAATATGAAATGCATAAGCTACTTCTGAAACTAGGATTTTTAATTCAAAGTGGAAGCAATCATGAAGTGCAAGAAATTACGACCTTTGATGCTGTTACTAATTATCTGTGACCTCCCCCACCACTTTCTTCCCTAAACAGAGTACTGCTAATTACCATGTCTTCCTCAAGCCCTTCATAGTGTACATTTTACTCCAGATACAGTCTTAAGCTTCCTTATGGTTGAAATAAACTTCACATACAGCTTCATTACATTAGGAAAAGTGATCTGATCGACTTTGATTGAAGTAGCAAATCCATTTAAGTTAGTTATATGTATACATAGCTATAACATATCTAGTAAATAGTAGCTGAACAAAGTTGTGCTAATTTTAAGGCAGAGGTCAGATATGATGGCCTGCTGATCCAAAACAGCTAGGACAATCTCTGAATTATTTACTATCTTTACTATATGATCAGAATGTATATTTTCACATAATTTGTGCTGTTGGTCTTGGGTAATTTTTGCCAAATACAGTAAGAATGAAACTCGACATACCAGGGTTTTATACTGGCATGAGCAGTTACAAAATAAAACTGTGTAAGCTGGAAGAAAACCAAGTTGGATGTCAGGTTGCTGATGAGGATTGGAATTCTGCTGTATTTTGAGGTCATAACCTATGACGTAAAATCTCAGCAATACTCAATCATCTCATGTATACACATGCTGTGGGAGAAATCTCCAAAAAGGGTTAATCTATTCCACATTTTTCTGTTTGGTTTTCCTGAAGTACAAAACAAGGATAGAATTAAAAAAAAATGCAAAGCTTCCCTTAACTTAGAAAATCTAACCAAGCCTTTTTACTGAAAATGAGCTAAGTGTGCATTAACTTATTAGAACAACTAAATCCCTTTTATGTTTCATAAAACTGAATTCATATTTCTAGATGTAGAAATATACACAGTGTTCTCCTACCACCATTCAGTTAGAGAGACAGTATTATAAGGAAGAACATAGTAAGGAAATTTGTTCTTCTCACAATTTCCTTCACTGTGAGACATATTTATTAAAATATTTTGATTGAATAGAAATATGTGCACGTAGCTCTCGCTGACATTAGCAAAAAGCTACAGACCTTCATTTCTAACAGACCCCATTTGCAATTTTGGCACATTCCCTTCAAGTCAATCACTCACAGTTTTATTTGGTCTCACTCAAGTGCATGGGAAAGTTTATATTTGTACTTGAGGACTGTCTCTCACTATTTTGATAAAAGAAAACAAACTGACAAGCACAACAATGTAACTATAGCTTTAATTTCTTGCAGGGCAACCAAAGCCTTAAGGGCTTTACTCCTCAGCACTGAGAACTGGAAGCTGCAAATTAATCTGGCTGAAAATTCCTAATATTACAAGTAGTAGGGCATCATTAAGCTCTCAGCAGCCTAGGGTGGTGATACATGGATTTTGCAAACTGTAACAACCAAATATGAACCAAGAAGACCTTAAGTGACTCAAGGACTGCTGGACTGCTAGAATACAATACCATGTGCCTGTTCGGACTCCTCCACACAGGTATGTGTCTCACATGTGTAAGTCTATGACAAGGAGATACATATATTGAACCATTCCAGAGAGAAACATGGTTTCCCTGCAGTAAGGTCACATGTATACATAGTTCTACTCCAGCATAACCTAATAACTGTCAATTTAACACTGACCATCAACCTGATCCAAATCTTTCACTGGAGCAAAAACACAGATATATACCTTCTATTTAAGAGTGCTGTCGGTATTGTTATTGGCTTCCAACACCTTCAGAAAGTTAAGACTTACAGGAGAGTAATTGTGAAGAAAAGCTGACTGGTCAGAAATCAGACACAGATAGTAGAAATTATTCTCGTAATAGATTTTAAGTGAAAATTAATTTGTCAAATAATAATATTTTGATAAGGTAATCAGTCTCACCTTATTAATATGCACTAATAATTTCCTCTATCCTTGCACTTACAAATATTCAGAAAAGAGTTTGTTCTACATGGACTAAAACTACCGATTGCTGTTATTATATACTGCTAAAAATAAAAATGGGGATATAAATTTTACTTCTTCATTGCACCTTGGTTGATATAAGCACAATCTACACAACTAGGCCGGACTTGATGATCATAAAGGTCTTTTCCAGCCTTGGTAACAATTCTGTAATTCTGTGACCTATCTTACCCCAAGACTCACCATATTTCATAAACAAAGAAGAATTACTTTCAACCTTGTTTTGGGGGGTTTTTTTTGCAAATAAAATCAATATCATTATACAATTATTAGACTGATTTAGTCACCTCTATATTCAAACACTATTGGTATTACTCTATTTACATAATCCATTACAGCATTGAATTTTCCTCATTTCAGACAGCATACTGCCTATACAAACTTCCTACTCTTCCTAGCTATTTCCAGCATGTCTACTATTATTTCATAAATAGTGGGTGATTTATCATTTCTATTTTGGGCAAAGCACTGTGTTTAATATGGTATGTCAGAATAAGCTCTCTTCTGCATGCCCTTACTTTCAAATATTTTTCCCATCTTTTTTACTACTCAGTCATAATGGGTTTTCTTGCTCGTGTTTCATTTTTGTATTATTATATTTTGCTTTTTTGTCTGTGTGGGTAACTTCGATATTCCAAGAATTACTCATTTCCTCCCACTTTTAGAGTGGCAATAAAGTCATACTTGTTCTTTTATGCTTTCTCATTCAGATTTGCTTTTATTTCAAATATTCATCTTTTTGTTCAACATTAATCTGTCAACCATCATGCCCCAAAAATGACTCTAAGTAAAATAAAAAGTAGGGCACTGTATTACTTTATGTTGTTGTAGTCCAATGTATCTTGCATCTCACAATTTTTGTTTCTCTCCTACTATCCAGTACAGATGAATGAACAGTGAAAAAGATCTTCCAACAAATTTAATTGGACCTCTGCCCTTCACAAAAATGTAATAAATAATTCCTTTATGAAATAGCATTTGCCTATGTCTACTAGTTGACAAAGATAAATTTTGCCATTTTTTAGCAAACTGCAAATTATTTAAATCTAAATTTGAGAGCAGATAACTGAAGACTCGTGGCAAAGGTCAGGGGGAAATCCCAAATGAGATTTGCCAATTAGTCCTCCCCAGGAGATACTACCTGTACATTTTTAGTGAAATATCTCTTAGTGACGTTTAAAATTCTTGTAGATGGAAGCTTCATAGAATATAAAATCTCCTCGTTCCCTCCCCCTCAAATTTGCTGCTTTAAGTCTTTGGACAGTAATGTGCACTCTTGCAAGAACACTGAATAGTAGAAACACTGCAATAAAAAAAAAATTACTTAATTAATAAACCATGCTACTGCTGGGAGTATGTCAAGTAAAAGATTGCTGTGGCTGATCAGAGCACACATGAAGACAATCTCTGCCTCAAGGAGACTATAGTACCTTCTGTAATAAGAAATGAACAATAATAACAATTACTGAAGCCTTAGGGGAAAAAAAAAAAAAAAAAAAAAAGAGGATCTTGTTCCAGGAACAGAGAAGAAATGTAGGAAACAGAATCATGAAAAGGATCAAAATACATTTCCAAGGCATCACTAGCAGCATACTACAGGGAAAAAAAAATAATCACTTTGCATATATAATTAAGTTATTAAATATATATTATATATGTACAAAACCTCAAACATATATATGTAAAAATCCATTTATTTGAACAAAGGCCAAGAATTTCACCCAAAAGATTTTAGAAGTCCAGACCTACAGAATACAGTAAAGCTTTGTCATTATCTCTACAGAGCTAAGGTCTCACCTGACAGCTATTTTATAAATTTCTTAGTAGTACCCTCTATTTAAGAATTTAGGAATAAATTTCATTGATTTTATTTCTATTTCAAACTATAACTCTACACACAGACTTACATTAAACCTTAATAAAGATCATCATAATTAAATGGAATTGTTAAGACATGTCTTAATAAACACATAAAGTTCACCGGATCACTGCCTGAAGGTATGTTGGAAATGAGAGACACAATGTTAATACTGGCCTCATGCAGCATTTACCCAGGTAACATTTAAGCTCCCAGACCAGGCAGGAGAGCAGCCCTTATTCCAGTGCACACTTCATCCATGTTTTGGGTAAATCTTTGTGAAACAGACATCTGCTGTTGGACGTGCTTTCTACTGCGACTTTACAGAGTGCACCTTTCCTTCAGACTTTCTTTTTGTGTTTCATGAATTTCAGGTTCAAAAGACTGAGAAATGTGTCTAGGGAATATTAAAATTACTTAAATACACTTGTTGCTACTTTCTTCCACTTCTGGCCTGTCTTTTCAGTGTGGTTTTCATAAAATCATAGAATCATAGGATGATTAAGGTTTGAAGGAGCCTTAAAGATCATCAGGTTCCAAGCAGTCCCTCCCCAGCTTTCCTGTAGACCCCTTCAAGTACTGGAAGGCCACTCTAAGGTCTCCCAGGAGCCTTCTCTTTAGGCTGAACAGCCCCAACTCCCTCAGCCTATCTTCATAGCAGAGGTGCTCCAGCTCTTTGATCATCTTTGTGGCCCTTCTCTGGTCCCTCTGCAATGGCTCCATGTCTTTCCTGTGATGATGACTCCAGAGCTTTAGCCTCCTGTGATTGTGTTTTCCTTTTTTATGTTTGCCTTTTCCTTTGCAAGTATAATCAATACCTTGTGTTAAAAATTTCTGTCTTCTGTGGGGAATGGTCAATCTTCTCTCCCCCCACATAAGACTAAACAAAATGTCTTTCAAGCCAGCAAGAGTGTCTGATAATCATTACATTACAATTCTTACATTCCCCTGAATTTTCCTGTAAGCTTATTTAGTATCACTCTGATGTTTCACGTACTTAGTCAAAATTTTAAAATTCAATTTGCTTCTTCCACAAACAAAATATTAAATTTTATATGCAAACATTTCAAATCTGTGTACAGATGTAGTCTACAAACAACTGCTTATAAACCTTAAAAGATCTCTCAAGCTACTCTGTCTGAGACAATTATATCAATTTATTGTCTGGGAGAGAGGGAGAAGTTCCCAGTAAGAAATGAAGAGTGCCAAGGATTAATAGAGATAAAATACAGCAAACATTATCAAAAAACTTGAAAAGAAAACTTGTTTCCTGATCAGGATTTTCTGATACTTTGTCACAGCATGCTGAATTCATCAAAAGAAACCTTACCCTTTCATTGCTGTAAATAATGCTACATTTAACATTTCTTTTGCTCCAGTAGCTGAAACACCACATGATGCAATTTAGTGTCAGTCAGAAACTTAATATTATCCCAAAGCAATTGATTACCACTGAGTCTGGTGTCAATCCAGAGCTATTAATAGGCCTGACACATCAATCCAATTTAGATGTTTGTGTGATGTAGAATTGTCTATTTTATAGGCTAATATAGAATATAATGTTCAAGCAGTGGAGAGACTTTATCATAAAGTGCAAGTATCGAGTCATCCAGAAATGGGAAGAAGGAATTTTTTACTTTGTGGAGTCAAGGAGTTACTAGCAGACCATGCAACAACATAAGAAGACACCTGATCATAAAAAAAGGCATTTGTATCTCTAAATAGATAAGACAGTTCTTCGTTTAGCACTGTTGAACATCCCCTGAGTTGCAGCGATAGAGCTCTGTGGACATATAAATGCATTTAAGTAGACTTTTTGGAAAACTCCAACAGAAAGGCCTGTACACATTTCAGGGAGGTGAATTAACTCGAACAGCAAAGAGGACGTAGTTCCTGGTGAGCTAGGTGAGGAATGCAAGAAGGTAAAAAAATACAGGAAGAGAGATAGTGACTTCCAGAAATTGATGTGGCATAAAGTAGATTAAGCTTTGTGGTTTTTTATTTCCTTTTTGTTGTTGGGGTTTTTTAACAAATTTTAGAACAGTCTTTGTAAATAAGGACCAAAATAAACCTTTGTTTTCTCTGAAACTTATGTGCATTAAGGTTTTCATGCTGTTTTGCTAGTATCAAGCATTTGACATCTACAGACATGGCAATATTAAAGATGAGAGTATAAGTGTCCAGAAGCTAGATGATACTGGTAGGGAAAAAGCATTTTGCAGTGAACAAGGCTTGCTGAAAAAGCAAGGAGAAGCATCACTGAATTTTTATGTAGCTTGTGAAATCATCTCACTTTGATTTTCTGTCAGATTTTATCTAGATGTCCCTTACAGTCCAAAGCAACTTTTGTCTTTACTATAAGCTGATCTTTCAGGACTGGTAGTCCTCAAAACTACTGTGACTGCATCTTGGTTCTTATAAATGTTAACTGACTATCTGCCTTTCTCTTACTAATGGCAATGGAGAGAAGGACAATATTAATTTTTCTTGCTGGGAGATGCAAGCGAGAGGCAATTATGGCTGGCAGGCTTACTAAATGCTACTTGGGAGAAACTGCGACCTGCTGCATCAGGAAGACAGAATGTCTCTTAAGAAAGTAGAAATTACAATAGATGATCACCTTTGAATTATCCAGAAGTGTGTAAAGGGATTCAACCTGGAATATCACTCCCCACATTACTGTTTCATCACTTCCCAGATTCACAAGTAAAAGGACAGTCACATAAATTAAACAGGTTGTGCAAAATCTAAAACTTCTCCTTTTCTGTTAGAGCTATTGACACCTTCCTTGATTAAAAGAAAGGATGTAATGACCAGTGGAGCTCTAACAACAGCCCAGGTGCATGCCAGGTTTTCTATTCATTGTTATTGCAGGCATCTGTGGATAACTAAACAGGTTAATGCAGAAGAAAGGGGATTCCTCTGGGCACAGTGACTCAAGTAAAAACTCCTGCAGCCAGTATAAGGAAGGATCTGACTAAACAAACGTACACATGTGGTTATGCCTACACACATATGTCCCAAGCTCGAACATGCAATCTGTGTATTTTAAACATGCAGAGAAGCCAGATTCATAACTCCAAAGCTACTGTAATAGAAGTATTTCTTGTCTATTTAATTTACCTCTACAGTCTTCTGTAAGAAAATTTAAAAAAATGAAAGTATGAAATAACTGCCTAAACTTTGCTTGACTACAAAATGGATTCTATGAAAAGGAAAAAGAACTACAGCTCTCAACCAGGTTCTTGGAAATCTTTCGCAAAAAATAGAAATAGCCAGTTCTTAAAATTTAAGAAAAAATACACTGAAGTAATTCTTGTGACTAAAATTGCATTTTATTTTTAAGAAGGTCAAGAGAAACCATTAAAAGTTTGAAATAGGAGTAAAATATTTTGAGGATATCTGGCTTACCCTTAAGTTCCACATCTGCCAATAAAGGCTTTAATTCCACATTGGAAGAAATAGTTTAAAACTGCCAAGTAACCAAAGCATAATAATGCAATCACATTATACTCAGGCTTTCTGAACTGTGCTGTAAGTTTACTATGAAGGCCATTGAGTGCTGTAAAAACAACAAAAGTTAGGTAACTTGGGTATTTAAAATAGAACTGTTATAGTGAAAAAAAAAAAGTTGATAACACTGTGCAAATAAAGCTATGTATTAGCCCATAATATGGAAGCTACAAAATGTTATTATTTACAGGTAAACTTCCTTCCGAGCTCTCAGTTTAGGTATATGCAATAAAAGCAAATAAAGGCAAACAGACATTTCTAATAAATTTTAAAGCAGAGGAGATTAATATAAAAGAACTCTACAACCTGACACTGGTACTCAGTCGTAAGATAAAGCCTCTTCTTATCTGCCTTTATCTCAGTGCTGTCCATACTGTTGCTTCTGCTTTATAAACTGATAAGCATGAAATAACAGAGATTTATGTTATTTTTATCAGAGAGAAAGTAAATTACTATGTTTCTGCTTTTTATTTGGGCCAAAGATTTAAGGAAAAGTGATTCCTCCATCTCTAGAACCTTGCAAAGCCTTTTATTGGCAAACAGGTCTGAGCATTGAGTCAGCCAGTGGCCAGTAAGATACTATCTTCATTGAAACTTCTCCAGGCATAGAGGAGAATCTTGCAGCCAAAAATGCAGAACTTTGAACGTCACTGGCAATGCACAGAAACACTTCCTTCCATGCTCCATAAACAAATTCATTCAGTGATGTGAAGGTCCATAATGTTCCTGATACAGATGCTAACACTGTGAAAGTGGCAATACAAAGTGACAGAATCTGTTTATTATGTGATTCTCAGGCTTGTTCTTCAACCTACTTAAGAAATACCACTCAGTAAGGGATTGAAAAAGTTTATTTTCATTGATGACTGGACTTCCTACAGCTATTCTCTGTCTGAAGTTTCTAATACCAAGGAGTCAGTCACCAATCCAGCCTTAAATTAGCACTGCTGACCTGTATACATAAGAGCAAACATTTGTGTTCTCCAAAACTGTAGAATGACATGCCTTAGCCCATTACAGTCTCCTGGGTAGAAATGAACCATTACATGAACACAAGTATGAAAAACTAAAGCTTAGATTTAATGGGTGTGAAACTGGAGTAGAAACCCTTGGAAGCTCCTTGTTAGAATTGTGCCAACAGTTAGAAGGTTATTTTCCTGCCTACAGTGAAATTGACTGCCTTTTAAAATTGTTTAAACCATCTTTGTCAGAAATTATAATCCCAGAGGCACATAAAAAGATTATTCTATAAAGTGAGACTTCCACAATTTATTAAGGAACTGATTGTGCCAACTAGCAGGTATTTTCGCCCTTGTTCCTAAAGTTTCTATCAAGGCTGTATCTCTCCCTGTGGCCCAACTGATCTGTTTGCTGGAACCACAATTTAGTACCTAGTTTCTCTCTGAAGTGACAGAAACTGTTCATCACATACTGTTAAGGGAAATGTTTTTAGGGAACATACAAGTCTCTTAAGTAAGCAGAGAGATGTGCATGAATGTGCTCCCCAGCCTCACAAATGCGGTGCTCTGAATTCACAATTTGAGGGGGTAACCTTGAGGACACTGCTTAGCTTCAAAGTAAATGAACCTGAGGAACTATGGGGGGAGTTAGTCCATCTCTCTTTGCTTCAAAGCATCCCTATAAACTTGACTTGCATAAATGTACTTCTCACTTTCTTCATGCTGCATGAAGACTTATTTTCATCTAAACTACAGAATATTTCAGAGAATCTAATGTGATCTGACAGTTGATCTTAAACTGTGTCATTATATATCAATGGGAAGAAAAAAAAATCCCACAGAAATTATATTACCTCTCATACTTTCAGAAATTTGTATTTTTTTCCTTTTTAAATCTAATGTATTACACAAATGTACACTGAAAATACTGCTTAATAACCTTAAAGTGTTTCTTGAAATCCATCATTCAGTACTGAACTGTTTTTTCTGGTGCAATGGGTGATCCTTGGGCAGCTTTCCCATTTTTTAGAGCATATTTAAACACAACAATCTCACTAATACATGAAGGGATCACTCAAAGCATTCAGCAAGATGCCCCACATAAGCCTGTAAGCACTGTGCCCCATGAGCTGCTGGAGACACTTCACCCTGAACTGCCCGGGGGGAGAATGATTTAATAAACCAAAAAGCTCTCCTGAATATGTCCTGCCTTCAGTCCTACAGGTTTCTATTTCCAGAATCAAGACAAAAGCAAATCAACAGATGTGGAGCACAGTGACAGACATTGCTCCTCTTGAGCACTGCACCTGTAAAAACAAACAGTTCAAAAGTAAAGTTTGACAAGTCCTGTGGTTTATAACAACCTTGTAAATATTTTGGTGCCTAAAAAGGCAGGTCCCAGGTCAAAATTTTAAAATTATCCTAACTTCTTAACCACACAAAAAATAGTAAAAGGCAGCATTTCTTAAATCCCATTGATTATTTTAAAATCTGCCCTTTTAATGGATCTAAATGCCATGGAGTCTCACTAAGATTTACCAGAAAAATGAACTTTAAAACTTTTGAAGATGGATCTTCTATTTCCAGAAGTACTAAAGTAGGGCAGTAAAGGGCATTTACATGCACTTAGAAGCTTGGATGCTTTTGCAACCTTCCATTCAACCACAACACACATACAGCTAAATATACACTCTAACAATAAAATTTTTAGAAAATCATAAAAGAAGTAGAATTCATTAGGGTCTAAGCTATGTCTGCACTGTACACTTCATTATGTGCAAAGAAACCTAAAATGCAAAACAAGGGTTTTGCACATGATACTTGCACGTAACATACATCTAAAGCCAGATTGAGAAGAATGAGGAAGAGATAAACAAATCAATAATATTTTTCACTATAACAAATAACTACTATCATAAGTAGTCCTTGTTATACAGTGTACCTGTTCATGCAAACATCCTCTTGTGCTAACTTATTTTGAACACTCCTGTTCCAAAGAGCCAAGTACTTGTAAAAGCTGTCACAACATAACATACTAACTTCACAAATTCTGTTGTTCCTGAAATACCTGATAGGCAGCCTTTTAAAACATTACTGTTTATTGACTTTTTTTTTTTATAAAAGATACAAGCTGTTTTTTGCACAGAGCAAACTCTTCTGAATGTAGTTCAGTCTCTAAGATGAGGTAACATATTTTGCCTATTTGCCAGCCCAATATTTTGCCTGCAGTACCTCTTGAGATCTGCTAAATTAGCATATTTTAAACACTTTTTTTTTCCCCAGACTGCCCACAGTGATACATTTCATCTGCAACCAAAGATGGAAATAAATAATAAAGTTGACCAAATAGATGCCGTAGCTGATATATGAACTATATTGTAACAGGTGGCCATTCAGGTGGCATCATGAGATGCATGTTATGTGCAAACTGCAGGACCACAGCACATTAAGGGAGGACAGGGATGATGTGTACATAGTAGCCACCTCCATACAGCTAGAGAATATCCTTCCCAGAAAGGCAGTCTTTTAAACACTGCTTTCTTCCTTCAATATGCTAACCCCACCATTCACCTCTGACTCAACCTTGGGAGAGGGTGTGAATTCCTACATTTTGAGAATCTTGGGTTGCCTAGTATGTTCAAAATCGGGTCTGCTTAGATAAATGCTACTCCTCCTGGCATCTTTCACTGGAGGACTCTACATTTCCTCAGGGCTTTATTTATCTGGCTTGGGTTGTGCTTTAGAGGACACAGGGAACAGTGTTCATATATTTTTTCATTATTTCTTCTTTTTTTTTTTTAAGAAACTGTACCTTAACACTACCATCTTCTCAACTTCCCCCTTCCTTTTATACAAAGCAATAATTCTGCTTATCCCTCTACTCCCCAACACAAACTAATCTTAGAGATCCCCTTGTATTTCAGCTCTTCAAAACAAAATAAAATTTCCCATGAAAGTTCATCTGAAATTCAGTGTTTTAATATACAATAGCAAAGCATTCTAGTATGCCCAGCATTAAGAGTCTAACAAGATGTCTACAAAATCTGTTTTGTTTTATCACTTTGTAACTATAACCTTGGCGCTTTTATATATATATACACACACACACACATTATGAGATTCCATAACTGTAAACAGAAGCAAAGAAAAAAATCAATTAACTTGATCTAAGGTAGTCAAAGTTTATTCATATAACTAGTGATTCAGGATGATTTCTCAATGTCTAAAAAGCACAGTAGTTCTTGTCACATCAGGTTATTAGTCTGCCAGTCTGCTCTGACTTATTTTCCACTAGTAGTGGCAACAACTACATTTTAGATATATTTCTTTTCCTTTGATAGCTCTACATATCCACTTGCACTTGACATAATTGTAAAGAACAAAGAATGAAACATCCAAAGTTTATGTTTAAACAAGAAGATGACACTAAAATATATTTTTGTGAGGAATACAGGGC
This sequence comes from Chaetura pelagica, assembly GCF_000747805.2. Classification (NCBI taxonomy): domain Eukaryota; kingdom Metazoa; phylum Chordata; class Aves; order Apodiformes; family Apodidae; genus Chaetura; species Chaetura pelagica. Next base: position 42,883 of record NW_009951982.1, on the reverse strand, counting down.
ACTAACCTGTCTTAGTGGAGAGAATCATTTATCCTTATAAAGAATCAGTCAAATCTCACAGGAAATATGCTCTGCTAGGTTGTGGTCTTCAGCTTGCAAAAAAGGAAAGTACTTTAATGCAGAAAGATGAATATAAAGCATAGTGAAAGGAATAGCAAGTTGGCAAATTAGCACAGATTTTTAATCAGTGGCACAACTTCCATAGAATTAAACCTGTGATTTTAAAAATACTTCATAAAGCCATTATTTGAGGCTATTCAGGTAGCGCGTCTAAAAAACATACTCTCTTCACAAACATTATTTCAGAAAAACAAGCTAAAAATGTAAAACAGATAATGAGAATGATGCAGTCCCTCATGGTGAGATCCAAAAAATACTTACAGGTCGTGGTATGGTAACAGATGCTGAGAATCCAACTCCTGGAGCAAAAACAACAGTCCTAACTTGGGTACCTGAAACTATTATGAAGTGGGTGGACAGAAAGAAGTTGCCTAAAAGTAGAACAGGCTCAGAACAGGAACTCCTAAACAACACATGTGAAACACTCACAGGACATGAATGTCTTAAATCCTTTCCATTTCAGATGACAAAGCTGGATGACAGAGACATCCAAAATGGTAAGATTGCAATCCACATTGTCCAACAGCTGCTCTGTTACAGATTACAATTGTCAGACTGACATCATATTTTGGCATCTAAACCATTAGAACATGTCCATTATTTATTTTGCCAAATGAGTGCAAGCCAGAGGGAGGAAGTGAGAATACGGCTGTTTTCCTGCCCCCATAATTACACCATGCACCAACACAAAGTGGGCACTGACTAGATAAGAAAGCAGCTTTGCAGAAAAGGACTTCATGGTCCTGGCACACAACATGTAAGCAATAGCCAGAGCATGCACAGCAGTGATGTATGCCAAGCTGCAACTTTTAAAGCCAGCAGCTTCAGAGAAGTGATTCCTCCTGTTCATTCAGCATAGGTGAGACCACCACTGTGGTACTATTCTCAGTTTTGGGCTCCTGACAGAAAGACAGACATGTTCAGACATGTACTGAAGCGAGGCCAGTGGGTGGCCAGTGGAATCAGAGACTGGAACACCATGATGTCTGAGGAGAAGCTGAGAGAATAAGGTTTGTTCAGCCTTAAAAAGAGTCTCGTTGCTGTCTAAAACTACCTAATGCCAGGTGCAGAGAAGAAGAACATAATAACATGCAGATGCAGAACATAATAAATTCTTATTAGATATATGGAAAAAATACTGTTTCTCATGAGGTTCATCAAACACTGAGAGAAGGCCTCAAGAGAGTCTTGTCAGACCTCCATCCTTGGAGATACTCACAGCTCAAATGGACAAGGCCTGGAGCAACCTGTTCCAAATCGACCTGCTCTAAGCAAAGGGTTGAACTAGAGCTCCAGAGAACCCATCCCACCTAAATTATTCTATGATCCTATGACTGAGCTCAGGGATACTTTTTTAGATAATTATTATACACTGACTGAGATACCTAAATTACTCCTAAATCTTTTTTGTGCATATGAATAGAACACCCAGCTACTTCTCACCTGACCTATAGCTCTTCTGTCCCTACTGCCTCAAGTACTTCATCATTATCTGCTGGGATTAACACTGCCTGTGATACTGTCCATCACTAGAGACCACAGACAGAGAGATTCCACATACTTTGTGTTCCTTCAAAAAACAGAATTACATTCAACCTAAATTCTGGATTGGAAAAATACAAAGTAATTTATCCTTTGGCCATCTGCTTACCTTGCCACTCCTCTCTCCTTCTGTCTTCCTTATTTCCTTTTATCTCTAATGATTTCTACTACATGACTACATAAAAATAGATAAAACTTAAAGGCTAACCTTTCAATACAAAATTGCTAATAGAGAATATTTACTCAAGTACTTTGATTAGCCTACTAGTTAATATGAGCATGTATGCCATATGTAACCACCACAAAAATCCCAGATAATAGTCTAAAATATGTCACTTAAAGTAAGTTCCAAATGTCAAATAATAAACACTGCTACACTGCAAATCATTAAAAACTATGCTGCAAAAATATTCCTGTTCTCTCTCTTATATGAACAACAAGGCATAAAATCCTAACTAAACAAATCTTTGTTTTGTCAATGTTTAATCTCCAATTACCTGAAACTGTTCTTAAAAAAAACAATAATATGTAGGTTACTATATATTTATTTTAAAGGTTTAACGTTTTAAGTATGAATACAATTTCATTCTTACCAAAAAAAAATGAACAACCAGATAAACCCTGGATATGTTCAGAAGATATATATTTGTAGCATTATTATCTCAAATTTGAAAAACTGAATTATTAATCTACAGTGCAGTTTGTTTCCTAACCATGATAAAATACTACTTTTTAAAAATAAAATGCTTAGACTTTTGCAGGAATTACTTTAATATGTCATACCGCAGGAAAAATATAGTCAAGCCACACAGTATTTTGGAAAAAAAAATAATTGCAAGTGAATCTGTAATTCTCAAACAGTGGGGAAAAATGGGCAGACTGAACTGGAAAATATATCTGCCATGTCTTAGACCTGAAATATTTGGAGATATAAGTTCTGTTGTAACATAGCCAGATTTTGTTGGCAAATCTTAGAAGTCATTGACTAACGCTCCAGCTGGTATCAGTGACAGAGCTCTCATTGATGGCAAGCAACTGCTCCCATTCTGAGAAGCAAAATACTTTCCTAGCTCAGTATAATGTCTTAAATTCTTTCCCAACCATACACAAAAATAGAAAGAAACAATCAGACAAGAAAACAGTGACTCCCTTTGCTTTTCCTTGCATACTTGATGTAGTAATTTCTCCCAAACCTCCTCAGCAAAACCAGGTAATATTTAGTGAAGTTCACAGAAAGCAAAATTACTACACTGACAAACGTAGCAGAAAAAACCTCATAAATCCCATGTCCAAAATGGACATCCCTTGTCATTCTCCAACAGAGACTGAAAACCTTACCTAACTCATGATGGTGAAGTTGACAAAAGCATTCAAGAGATGCAAACCTAGTTTTGCCTAGCACCTATAAATCTTGTAATTTATTAATTTATCTCCTTACATAATGACTTTTTATCATAGAAAAGGTAGCCAGAGAATGTGGCCATAAGAACTATGGGAAGCAATCATGCTTTTATTAGCAAGGTAATTACTTATGCTCATCTGAGAATGGTAAAATATTGGCAAATGAAAGAAATCATGGATTAAGAAAGGAGGGATGGGGAAAAAAAAAAGAGAGAAAGACAGAAAAGCAAATCAACATGTCACATAAGTCAGCAGAGTTGACATAATGATTTATTTCACAGTTTTCTCTGGCAAGGAGTGCCTTCTTTTAATACCCTTAGGTTTTAAAATGGATGACTGAAAGGTTTTGTCCACTACTAACTGCTGTCAGCCGAGACTCAATAATTTAGCACTGGTTTGTGATATGACTCTTGACAAGTAATGTTTGATCTTCATCATCCTGTCACAGGATGCCACGTGACATGATGAATTGACAATAATACACTAAGATGTTAAGAAATTATTTCCTTCTGTCTCAAGTCCAAAGGATCTTTAACATGATAGAGCACAAGAAGATGCAATCTCGAATTACAGAAAAAAAACCACAGCTACAGAGACAACTCATCATTGATGGCAGACAGGGCCATTTCCTCCAGCACAAGCCTCTGTACAACTCTGCACAGGGATCAAAAATTACACCGGAGAAAGTCCTGGAGTTTTGATCTGATGGAATAAGTTTGTTCCATCAGTCCAAACTGTTCTATTTTCTGAGTTATGGCTGCTAAGGACAAAATGTGAGACTAAACCGTGAAAGAAAAACACTTGACTCCAGAAAAATCTTGAAAACATTAACGTTTAACCAAGAGGAAGGAAATACATTGTGGTGGAGGTGGGGAAAGAAGAGTTAATAAATTTGTTTCTAGTTAATTTAATACACACTTGAGTCTTCTCCACTGGTAATGCCAAAGCATTTAGAGCTTTCCCACCTCACTTTCTTGTTCCTGGATCTCTTTAACCCCCTCTTAAAACACTATGTATTTCTGAATAAATTCTTCTTCATTATTAAATCTTGTCTTTTTTTTTTTTTTTAATTCTGAAATCCCTATTTCTATGCTTGATAGAACCCAGGATATTAGAAAAGCACCCCTATTTCTTCCTTGAGCTAAATTTTATGCTGTTGTGGCTTTGCAGGATAACAATCTGTTATTGCTTTACAAGAAGCAATGACAAGCCTTTTCTCTAAATTATTGTGGCAGATTTGGATTTCCACTTGAGTATTTCTATTTCATAGTCTACATTCAGTGCCCCTCTTTAATTATATGAACAACTGATGCATATTGTGCAACAGAGATGTACAGCTCCATGAGTCACTAGTTACACATACACATCCTAACACAGTGAGCTCAAAATTAATTTAAACAAAATTGCTAAAAGATATGCTATTTTCTGTGTGTGATGGCAACTGGTGTTCAAATGGACACATTAAAAAACAGTTAAACGTGCAGAATTTGCTTGACTTGATGCTAATCCAGCCAAGGGAGAAAATTATTCATTTCATCTGAGCAGCTAAGCATAAGGTAATATAACGAGGAAGCTCAGCTAGCAGGCTACATAACATTTCTTCCTTGAAGTAGTGAAACCTCTGCAAAATTTTTGGTTTTCAAACTTAAGAAAAAATCTAAGCACCTTATGATTAACTGGTGGTTGCTAGGAAAGGCACTGCAAAATCATGAACTGCACAGGCATGGCAGAGGAAGGCTGTAACAAACAATTAATCCTGAAGCAAAATGACAACATTCAGTCGAGATCTGCATGCACAGGCAAGGTCAGGGACAATTTTCTCCTATGTCCTTCAGGCAACAATAACAATTGCTTTTAGGATGCTGTTGTTTTTTTGTAAGGCACAATAAGGTTGAACTAAGGCCTCACTTATTTTAAGTTCACAAGTATTGTAGCAAAGGCTGTCTTCTTCACTAATACTGCATAAGGCACTGCTCAAAGACAAAAGGAGTTGGTGGAAGATGTAAACTAACAGGGAAAAAATGGAAAACACAAGTTTCTTGACAGGAAAGCTAATGCATAATGAGTCATCTTCAGCTACAATTACTGACTGATTAATTTATGTCTTGAACTTTCAGCAACTCATTTCCAAGGACAGAACCTCTTCAGCACAGCTCCTCAGCTGAAGGAGCTTGCCATCATCTCTCTGACTTGTGTGTATTCACGTGATTATAGGAATGAAACTGTATGTATTTTACTGATATTGAAACATTTTCCCTCTTAGAGAATCACCTGGGGATGCATTTGCTGTAGTCCCAGACTAACTACCAGCTCTCCCCCATCACAGGGGTCAGCCTCCAACAAAGCCACCCCAGGGCTGCTGACTGCTTTGGTGGTCCACCCACTTTTGGCTGAAGACCTGTGACATGAAGCAGTTTTGCTCAAGAGCTGGACAAAAGCAGCACAGGCTAAACATTAGTTTTGCACCTGCAAATTGAGAAGAAGTAAACAAGAGAATGGAATAGATCCCAAAGCATCGCAACTTGTTCAGCTGAACCTCTAAAAATTCAGTTTCTTGTTCCTATCATTTCAAAACCATAAAGTTCTGAAGAACTTTTCTATTTAAGACTCACATTGGCACTTTCTGTCTCAGTACTCGCCAGGAACACCAGCAAAAGAAAAAGACAGCCTCACCACATTTTGGCTGTTCCAACTGTCATCATGGCATAGCATAACATAGCACAGAGCAGTTTTGGATTATTCAAATTATCAATTCTACCAATGTTTATCAGATATATATGACAAAGACAGGGCATTTGTTTTTCCACCCTAAAGACCAGATAAACAAATTCATCTACTGACAGTACCAGGAATTACTCTAGTGGGATAGTACAGCAGGAACACAAAAAAGATGGAAAAGAGAGTGAAGTTAATCCCAACACTCTGTCTCTACCAGGCAAATCCTCAGAAGCTCTGCCAAACTCCAATTCATTGTAGCAGACTAAACTCTGCAGGCAGAGTTTGGCTACTGTGTGCATTTAAGGGGGAAAAAAAAATATAAAAAAATTAATAATAATTTTTAAAAGCCAGAACAGTTTAATACCAACTTGGCTTTATAAAGAAATTGTCATTTCTAAGCAGGTCAAGAATCTGTAATTGCATTATCTGCTACACAATGGTATCCAGTTTTGCATTTATCTTGTTCTTGCTGCTCACTGGCAGGCAGACTTTCATGCTTCGGTAACAGGCTCATAAAAAGTGCCTGATGGACTGCAGAAGGTATTTCTACTGCCCTGGAAAATTACATAAATCAAATGCTGAGTGATTGCCACTTTCCAGCTAAATGCTATTATAAATAACTGTTTGTATGGCCTTATCATTTTTTTTTTACCTGTCAGCTGCTGATAAAGATTCACTCCTAAATCACAGTAATTTCCTTTTAGCTGTCAGAAAGGAGATTTAATACAGTGATAAAGAAATAGATGAAAAACAGTGTGCTTTACTTCTTAGAAGAGTTGTATAATTTTGTGTAGTTGTTTCAAAAGCATTGTGTTTTCATTATTTAGTTTATGTCCAAACAATGACACCAATTTATTGTGACATATTATATTCTCTTCAAGAACTTCTGAAGAGAGTTCCAAACAACTTGATAGTTTCTTCTCCTCACTCAAACTTAGCACAAAAACTTAAAGTTGAGAAGTAATGTTTATTATCAGACTGCCTTCAGATTTTTTAAAGTAGAATAATAAAATCAGTCACTTAACATTTTATTGGAATTAGCACTGAAAGCTGAATATCCTTCCTCATTCATAATATCACATAGTTCATCTTAATGGAATTTATTCTGAGCACCTGAAAACAGATCCTGTCAGATGCATAAGGATTCACACATTCATATCTAATATCACAACAGTATTAACTGTATAGACTAATGTGTGAATGGCAAAATTAACATATAAATGTAGTTGGTAAAAATTAGGTAGACTA
>NW_009951982.1:9983-35810 GCF_000747805.2 Chaetura pelagica | reverse complement strand
TGCACCATCATGCAGATGACAGTAACTGACACTATAGAAGCTGATTTTTTTTATCCACAAAATATTATTATTTTTAAATTCAGAAATACTTTTCAAAGTAAAACTGTAGAAAAGGCATTACACTTCAAACTAGAAATTGCAAATAGTAAGAAGACACTCTTCAAATTGTTGTTACCAAAAATGGATATATACAAATACTGTGTTACTCGAGAGTTTTAAAAGAGGAAGTGATATATTTCTGTATGTAAATAATACGTTTGAGCTGTGACCATCCTTTGGCAGCACTGAAATGGCATATGTTATTGCTAAAGTCAACAGATTTTCTTCAGTTGCTTTGCTGCTAATGTTTACTATCCAATTTTACAGAGATTAATTTCCCAAAAAACAGAATTTTTATGTGGCAATACCCCCAGGGGTATGCAGTCCTCGGTTTGCATAATGATATTTTAGTAGATAGAAGAATAGCTCGAAGAGTCTTAGAAAGAAATACAGCTTATGCTTTTTTCAAAATACATGTGAAATAAAACAAAAAAATTGAATCCAAAATGTTAATTTATTCCCTTTTTATAGGGCTGAAAATAGAAATTTTCAACCACGAATGTTAATTTCAATTTTTCAATTAATAACATGATCCTCCTGAGGAACTCTCAGAATGAAAATATTCATCCTTCCAAAACACAAGTTTTTTTAATCTGGCTTCTTATTTAGAAATAATATTTCAATGCTTCTGTGGCCAACACAAACACAAGTGATGCCCTGTGCTGCTCCACGTGGCAGTTCTGGGGTGGTTTAGGTGACTATTTCACATTTCTTTTCAAATCTCTTTTTTTTCCAAACCTCACGTATGATATATGAAAACACACTTATCCTGGTTTTCACACCTGAATTTGAAAATGGACTGCTGGTTTTGATGCACACTTTTATTCCTAGTAATTCATGCAGGTTTATAAACCAGATTTTCTTGCAGCATGTTCCTTCACTTCAGATATACATCCCCTTCTTACAGCCAGGAGGTGATGTATGACACAGGGCAGCCAAGCAAACTCTGGGTTTATGAGGACATTTTCACTACTGACGTCCCAGGTGAACCATTTCAGTCATGAAAAAATAATGTTAAATGAACTGACTGACAGATCCCAACAGGCAGAGGTAAGGGCAGCAGATGTCTTTCCAACCTTTACTTGCTTAAACCACTTTTTGTCCTTCCAGCATCCCTCAACTTTACAGGATACAGAGTTCTTACAAAACTTCTCCTTTTGACAAATTATTTGCTTTCCTGGGATAGAGTCAGTGTTCTCGTCTACCCCATGACTCTGAGAAAGATATATTGACCTGACTTGTAGTGCTTTTTAAAAAATAGGTTTTCGTCACAAAGGAGTCACCAGTCATCAATTTAACCAAGCAGATACCACAGACTGTATCTGAGGAGGCAATCTTTCAGTGTATGGAATTTATTGGTATTTTTTATTGATGGCACCAACATAAACTTGAGCTAGAGCATGAAAATAAAAGAGAAATGTTACGACAATTCTTCATTTCCCTTGTAAAACCATTCAGATTTAGTATTTAGGCATTTGTGGCAATGAGTATCAATCCCATAGGACTTAATTAACTTCACTAACCTGAACAGTAAGCGAACAAAATACTAGTCGGTATAATGTGTGTTTTTTTCCTGGCAGGCTGAGGTATAATGCTTTGAATTCTGTTCTGGATTCTGTCAGCAAACATTCTACTATTTCTAGTCACTTCTATCCAACATTTTTCTGATCAGAAAATAAATAGCAGATTTAAATCAGACTTCCCTTTGAGGACAGACACGTGGAGAAGGGTCAGAACTGGATGGATGTTGACAGAAGTGTTTGCTGCTTCTATTAGTTCATATTAAAAGAAGGAAGTGTGCCATATTCCTTTTCAAGGGTGAAATCAATTCATTCTCTCACATCAAACTCATTGCTCCTTTTCAGAAAAATAACCAGTTTTTCCTTATTTTTCAGTGTTTCCTTTTCACTCCTTTCCTCCTGTTGCTCACACAGTAGTAAATGAGAAGCTCAACACGAGCTGACAGTGTGTGCTTGCAGTCCAGAGGGCCAACAACATCCCGGGCTGCATCAAAAGAAGTGTGGCCAACAGGGCCCCTCTACTCTGCTCTGGTGAGACCCCACATGGAGTACTGTGTACAGCTCTGGAGCCCTCATCATATGAAATACATGGAATTGTTGAAGAGGGTCCAGAGAAGGGCCACCAAGATGATCAAAGGCCTGGAGCACCTCTGCTATGAAGACAGGCTGAGAGAGTTGGGGCTGTTAAGCCTGGAAAAGAGAAGGCTCCTGGGAGACCTTATACCAGCCTTCTAGTACTTGAAGGGGCTACAGGAAAGCTTGGGAGAGGCTTTTCACCAGAGGGGGAAGTGATAGGACAAGGGCTAATGATTCTAAACTGAAAGAGCATAGATTTAGGTTAGACATCAGGAAGAAGTTCTTCACCATGATGGTAGTGAGATGGTGGAATAGGTTGCCCAGGGATGTTGTATCCAGGTTGGATGAGGCCTTGTGCAGCCTGGTCTACTGTAAGGTGTCTCTGCTCATAGCAGTGAGGTTGGAAACTGATGATCTTTAAGGTCCCATCCAACCTTAACCATTTTAGGATTATATGAGAAAATATTTAAAGATTGCTGAATTTTATGCTGTAGCAATTTTCTGTATTTTAATGTCATACCATAAGAAGCAAAAGGTCTATATTATTTTCTACAATATCAAGTTCACGTTAACTAAAATAAAATAACATAAATGAAATTTTAAAAACACTCTCCCAAAAGTATAAAGGCTTCTCATGCCGTCAAAGGACTACAGACATAATTAAAATGCTGCTTTAAACAAATACTTTGGTCAGATTTGCTTTCTACTGCTTCAAGAGTAACCCAACATCTGAAACAACCCATCTTTGCATTCCTGTCATTCGAATGACTCCGCATGTGTCCATACCATAATCAGTTGGGAAAAGTCTTTTTTCCACAACATGTTAAAAGAATGTACAATCATTGCATCCATACAGCATTCTGTGATATCTAGCGCCATGATGAGGTTTAGTTCTCTCTTCAAGTTTAAGTATCCAAAGTTTGATTAAAATAAAATCAATCATGATGTCAGAGTATTAAGAGGAAGAGAAGAAGAAAGACAGCAAAACAGGTTTAAAATAACAAATTTTTAAAAGCTGGATAGTCCTCAAGTTCACTGTATCCATCTGTCATTAGTAATGTATAGGTACTGTGAGCTAATTAAATGTTAATGAAATATAAATAATCTACTGGTCTCAAAGCATTAGCTAAGGAGCAGTAACTGCACAACAGCTGCTGCAGCTCACCAAAAGTGCTCATGTCAGCAACTCGAGCAACATCTAAAATCTGGCTTCAAAACAACTAAATTAAATAATAATGACTTCTTCATGTAACTTATTTCAGAAGACCTGCAATTATTTTTGCTTAAGACAGATGTGAAAGGTCCAAGTGACAGCACAAAAACCTGAAGAGTTTCATGGAGCAATGCAATTAAATGTAAGATTTTTCATCTGCTCTTCTGTTAAATCTTTTTACGTGAAGCACAGTATCTGTAAGCAGTACTGTACTAAGATGCTGATGATAAAAAAAACAAACAGCCATGCTAAAAATATTAATGTTACACAAAAACTTTACTCCCCTTCATAGAATCACAGTCAAACAGTATATTGGGAAAACTTAAGATTTAAGCTCGCTCTCCATTTAAAGCCAGATTTTTATGAACCAACTTCCTCCTAGCCAAAAAGAAGGCTTTTATCTTGTTGAGGTCCAGCTGGGGACAAGGAGGAAAGACAGGAAAGTCTGGGATGGCAAGTACAATGTCCATCACACAGACAACATCCAGGAAACTAAGCTAGAGCTTGAGGTAGATCACAGGATGTGTTGAGAAGAAAACATACCGTGCCTTATCTCTGGGTGCAAAACTACCCTGGGTTTGAGTACTGCGTGCCAGAGTTTATAGCTGGCAACTATCCTGTGTACACCCTTTACTCTGGTCTCCATGGAAAGTAAAGCAAGGCAATGGTTGGAAACTGCCAGGGGAGATTCCTGCCTTCAGTCTCCAGTCCTGATGGCCAGAGGACCGTAATTTCTCCTGCCCCATTGCCTAAACACAGGGTTTTAAGATGGAGCTCAGGTCCTTCCTGCCAAGGCCAAATTAACGTAAGTGCTGTCACCAAACTGCTTGAAAACAAGCAGATCCATCATTATGTGCATGTTTGCAAAGACAGAAAAAAAATTAAGTATAAATCACTCCAAAAAAATTCAACATGGAGTTGTAACGCAGGTATTCCCACATGCAGACAAACACACATCAGCATGCATTACAAAAACACACCGAGCAACTAGAAAAGGTTACTCATTGACGGTTTCTAGGGACTTTCTAAGTAACCTGTAAATTTGGGGCTGTTTGAAGCTATTCATATCAGTGACATATCAAGAAAAAAGGTTTTCACTCCATAACAAAACCTGTTCACCTCGAAGATACACATTATTACTTCAAAGCTGCAATATTTTTCTTTAAGAGGTAGAGCAAAAACATTCTTAAAAATGCAGAGCAATAGTACAGAAACTCTTTGCTAAATGCCAGCAGAGGCAAAGTCCATCTGACACAAACTGTGATTCTGAAACTGTAAGGGAAATGTTTTACTCTGCTGTTGAATAATTTGGCCTCTCTTCAGCAAGAAAGAAAATTGCTGGAAATGAGTTGAGAAACTTGATAATCATTATGCTAGTCACATTCATCCCTTTCACATAACAAAAAGGAAAATTAAGTAAATGACAATGTTACAAAGAGATAGTGTCAAAATCAATTAAAACCTTCAGATTCTTTGGAGTTCTGAAATCAGGAGAGTTCTTATTATAACAGAAACAGAAGCAGTAATTCCAGTTACTAAAGACACAGCACATCAATGTTTGTAAAACCCCTTTAGACTGGGTCGGCACATGCATAAACACTGACATTTGTCATATTAGTCATCTGTGCTTCTGTGTTCATAAAAAAAATAAAAATCAAATACCATTTTTGGACCATTAGTGAAGAACATTCCAGCAACCTCTTGCATTTCAAAAATACAAGCTCTTTTCAGCTCCTTGACTGAAATTATTACACACGTCATCAGACGGTGTATGTGGTGTGTGTCCATTTTCAAAAATAAGGTCAAAGAATCTGATTTTTAATTAGAATAGGTAAAACATTTGTCCAGCATAAGTAAATTCATGTTGCCTGTGCTGATGTTGAAATGGTATTCTCTATCTAGCAAAAACATTTTTCCAAATGAATCAGTCAGCTATTCCTAAGTGAATAGCAAACATGAAGCACACTGTACCATTTAGCTCGCTGCTGAGCTGCAGTCTTTGTTAGGCTGAAACCTATGGACTAAGCAACATCAATGCACCTCATACCAGGGATTCAGGTTGGGAAGCAAGGAATCTTCTGAACCTAACCGAAGCTGCAGGGAAATTAAGGTAGTCACTGTGAAACTAACCAAAAATAGATTTGGACAGGACAGGAGGGTTTTTCCTCAAAAGTACCATGGGATCTTTAAGTCATTATCATGGTCAGAATCATGATTTTACACCTCATTCAAAAGTAAGTGCCTCAGGACTCTGAGCTCTTAAGATTTCAGTTTGCAACCAAGTTGTAGAACACCCATTCACATCCAATCAAAATTCTTTAAAGTCAAACAGGACAGTTTCTTTAGTCATTATGGAAAAAAGAAGAATAAAATCCTGTTCATAATGTCCTTTATATTACAACTTATATAGTCCTAAAAGCAGTATTTGGTGATACACTACTTCCAGATTTCAGAATGTGTTATTATGAAAAAGATGAAACATAATGAAATATTACTGTCATCTTCAAAGTTCTCCTACTTAACTTGGGGGAAACACAAAGAGTTTGCAAGCTTTTATCATTTTTTTAAAAAAAATATTTAGATCATATCTTTAATCTTCTGAATATGTCACTATGCTCTTCTAATCTCTTATATTTAGCTTCTTTTTAAGCTCTTGTCCACATGCAGGGAAGCAATTAAGAACTTTGTGTGTGCAACTGCAAATAGATAGGTTTGATAAGAGTCACTCACTTATACCACCAGTTTCTCTGATGAAAGACGTACCCAAGAATGCATTAGCTTTCACATTGAGCAATATCTATCGACCTTTGAGGGGAAAAAAAAAGCACCCATGTAGAGAAAAGGCAATAAAAGAGGTAATATCTGTGCTTTAATGTCACTCTGTAAATTCTTAGAAAAATCCAAAAGTTTCCCTAGCCTTTTCTATTAAAGGAGCTAATAAAGAAAGTCATCACAGACATGACAGGTGTAAAACTTCCATTTATTTTCCTTAAAAATGGTGAAAATATATTTTATCCAGCACTCTGGAAGCCAGAAACTGACTTTGCTTTTTATGTCTCAACCTGCAATCAGATCTCAGACTTTGACTTTTCTCTTTGCAATTAAGTGAACACAGCAAATTAAACAAAAAACATTAGTACTTTGAATCTATCGACCTTTGAGGGGAAAAAAAAAGCACCCATGTAGAGAAAAGGCAATAAAAGAGGTAATATCTGTGCTTTAATGTCACTCTGTAAATTCTTAGAAAAATCCAAAAGTTTCCCTAGCCTTTTCTATTAAAGGAGCTAATAAAGAAAGTCATCACAGACATGACAGGTGTAAAACTTCCATTTATTTTCCTTAAAAATGGTGAAAATATATTTTATCCAGCACTCTGGAAGCCAGAAACTGACTTTGCTTTTTATGTCTCAACCTGCAATCAGATCTCAGACTTTGACTTTTCTCTTTGCAATTAAGTGAACACAGCAAATTAAACAAAAAACATTAGTACTTTGATTTAAGTTTAAAAAAAAAAAAAAAAAAAAAAAAAAAAAAAAAAAAAAAAAAAGAGTCCTCTTGGAAACAGTATCCTGTCTAATGTAATTGTGGGTTGTTGTTTTTTTATCTCTCAGCCAATGATGTAAGAAACCTTGATAGGTCATCACTGAAGACTGAATCCTGGATTCACATAATGAAACTCCAATGCATCTTCTGAAATTATGATACCAGGCAATTTCCAAGGAGAGACAGATTTCTGAATCTTACTATATTGTCTCATCATTAATAAAGACAAAAGACTTTCTGCATGATCACTTCATATTCCAGAAGCAGGACCTGAAAAATCAGCACTGGAGTAGACTGGAAACCTCTTCTTGCAGTATTCAAGTATCACATTCATCCTGACAAGACAGCTGAAGGCACATGTAGTTGATGAACCAGTGTTAAAAACTCCATCTATACTCACCACGTAATTTCTGTGCCATATTCAGCACAGAAGTTTGAATGTGAATACTGGGTATTCTAAAACAACATTTACAAATATTACTTGAGAATACAGTGAAAAGTGTCTGTATTTTCCATAGAATCTCAGCTGGTCTAATCACTGCTCATTGATTCATGCTGAAAACAAGAAGTCAGCTAGTCTGCACTCTCTTTCTTCAAGATACATATTTTTAAACAAGTCCCTATTAACAAAACTTTTCCACTCCTTTGCCCATGCTGTGGATTTTCAGCATTTTTAGTTGTAGTTCACAGGTGTATTTTAGATGTAGAAGTAAGGCAAAACTTTACTATACTGCTAATATACAGCCAGTGCCATGAAGTGACATGCAGAGAGGTGCAAGAACCACAGTCAGCAACTCAGACAAATGTGGTATTTTTCGACTTAAAGTGCTGTACAAAACAGCTCAGAGCAACCTGTGAAGAGATGGGACAGAAAAGACACATCAAGTAGGCTACCTGTCACTCTAAATATTTCCCTATAGTTGTTGGCTGCTATTTACAAAAGTATTTTAGTCAGAAAACAACAATAATAATAATTGCACCACTGAATTGTGGGCCTTCTTCAGCTCTTGAGGTGCTTTTTGTTACTCTACCTTTTGTCAGGCTCATTTAACTGAAAAGTCTATTTAAAAGAACACATGACAGAGGCTTTTAATATTCCTTTCTTTTCCAGCATTAATTTTTTTGCTTGCTTCCTTGCTATTAAGAAGTATGTGGCAACACAAAGACAGTACCTTAAGAAAACTGTTTAAATTCCAGCCCACTGTGAGACTAATAAACCACAGAAGTCTGCAGATGCAGCACATTAATTCCTCCAGGCAAATCTTTAAAAAATATATTCCATAAAGGTACAGACAAAACACTTTGTTTTACTGGGAGGGAAAGGGGTAGCATCAAAGATTGACTTCAAAAATACTTGTACTTCCTGAAATGCTACTTCACCTGTTCAAAATAATTACTGTGCATTTTAAAATATTTTTAACAAAAATTATTACTGAACGAAACCTAGTACGTCCAAGTAATCTGATTTAGAATTTGCAGTTTCAAGACTGCTCCCACAGCTCTGCCAGCATGCCTACTGTATTACAACATACTGCTGTGTTGTCCATGCATCATCACTACCCAGCTATCAGAACTGCTCTCCACTTTTCCACAGCATCTCTACATCCTTCAGCATCTGCTGCAAATTTAGCTTCCATAGCCCAATATGGATGGTTGCTGCCCAATATATTTAATTTCCTAGGCTTCTCCAGGAATCCATCCTATCATTTGGCAAGGAATTCAACTCTCCATCTGATTCCTGTCATGAATCAAGATTACAGATCAGGGAAAAGAAAAGAGTTCATGCTTTCAAACAGAATATTTTGATATATGAAAGCCAGTACACAGATCTTGAAGCAAGACACCATCACTGGCAGTCACTGTAAACTGTGACAATATCAATATGTAAATCAGGATTAAATTTGAAATTACAAATAATAAATATTAATTCAACTGTTAAAAAGTCTAGTTAAATTTTTTTAACCATCTGGGTCCTCACTCTAAATTTAAAAACAGGTGGTGCAATTTCACAGCATCAGTCTTCACATTCCCACCACAGCAGAAGCTGCAGTTGCTGTCGCAAGGGGGTTCAACCAGGGCAAAAGTACGAATTGCACGTGTGTCTCTCACTTCCACCCCAATGCTCCCAGACATGCACTGGAATTCTTTTTATGCCCTGTGACATGAAGATGACCTCACTCCCTTCTGGAAAAATCTACACCAAGATTAACAGACAGACTACTACCAACACAGAAAATGACATTGCTGTAACATCAGTTCAGCTAAAAAGATCTGACTTTCTAAAACATGTGATGCCTTCAAAGGGCAAAACATCAGCTGAGAAGTTCTGGACAGATGCACAAGCAGCAACAGACTCTTTTGCAGACACGTAAATTAGCTTACTCAAGGTGTAATCTGTGCGTATTAGTAAAATATATATTTGTAAATAAATTTCATACAATCTTAAATTTTAGCAGTATGTAACTGTCTAGATGAGGAGGGACTGAAAGGTAGGGCTGGGAGAGTGAAGTTGGACAAATGGGCACCAAGTAACTGTATATGGGATTCTAGCACCTAAGACTACCAGGCGTCTATACCTAAGTTTTAAATATGAAAAGTTGGTGGGTGGCAGCGACAGTTATTATGAATGTGACTAGGCAGAGGTGCAAACAAAGAGTTTACACAAACTACATTTGGGACAGGCAATGTGATCAGGTGGCAAAACTGTGATTTAGTACAGCCATAAAGGTAACAGCTTACATCCATGATTGGCCTAACTTTGAACAAGTGGTCTGTGAACAAGAACTAGAGCCCATGATATCCCAAGAGGTATGAAAAAATAGTCAAAATGAAAACAACTAATTATCATCTTCAGTAAGGTTTCACTATATGGAGGTGAAGAACCAGCTATGTACTGGCAATGAGAAGACAGTTTGAAAATAAACATGCTAGAAGTAGATTTCGAGGGCTCAGTGATGTATTTTATTACAAAGCTTGGGAATTTTCATTCACTTTTGCCTGACTACAGTAAGTACTATCAATTGCACATGGCAATGTGCACTACTGTTCATTAAAGTAATATTAAATTGCCTGGCATTACCATATTTTTTCTTTTATAGAATTTTGCAGTACTATAAAGATACTGAGGCAACATAAGATTGCAGTGTAATATATGATGTAAATACAAATTTAAGAGCAATAAAATGTTTCAGTAACAAAAGGAACCTTCCTGTCCAATCACAGATTTGATGGTGAAAAAGCAATGCTTTATTTATCTTGTCTGATGTTAATCTTTGTTGACATTCCCTAAGGTCAAATAGATCTACATAAGCTTATGTTTTTATATTAAATTATTATTATTGCACAGGAGGTGATTTTTTACATTACTTTCATCAGGGGGGAAAAATATGCCAATTTTGATTCTCACTCGTGAATCTTCAACAGTTTCTACTGCATTGCATATTTCTGAACAAAAGCAGAATTTACACCAAGGAATTTTATCTGTGTAGACATACGCATGCCTGGTACCTAAAAAGGCAGAAGCTACTCTTCACATGATGTATCTTCTTGTCATACACACAGAACTTTTAAATTCAAGGTATACAAACATAGAAATACTAATTTTACAATAGATGTTAGTCACAAATAAGAATAAAAAAATACAGATTTTTTCAGGGAGTCCATATGCTTATATTGTTCATCATCCCTTTGGATTTGAATATCCTTAAACATATATTGCCCTGCACAGGAAAAAAAAATAATTCTGGAGAAAGGACAAGATTTTTCTTTGGAGCTACATTAGGTTTTACAGTTCAAACGACTGGAAAGCAAACGGTAGATTTCCACAGAACTATTCCCTTACTGAGCAACCCCAAAGCAAATACACAATATTGTCATGCAAGCCAGCAAGCAAGCAAAAGGCATTGCATCGTAAGAACCAACTAGCACTGGCTGGACAACAGGCACAAAAAAAGCACCTGAATGCAGCTTTTTCTGATACAATATTCTTAAATGTGTCACATACCATCTAAAAATCCCATGTACAACTAATGAGGTTTTTATATCTTCCTATGTTGGCAAATGACTTCTCTGCTGCTCAGATCTGGTGCGCTACTGCATTGTAACAATAATACAATCTTTTTTAAAAACCCATTTTAACACAACTCTTCTCACATAATGCAAGCAAGATTTTTTTTTTATATATATGTTTATAATAAAATGCTCACAACAGTGGGAAAATTGAGATTTAAAGCAATACTGTTTGGCTTCAAACAGCATGAGTTCACTAGAACAAGCTGAGAAAATAACACAATCACTTTAGTACCTTATGATTTCTGGACTAAGAAACAACAAAGAAACAAACAAACAAACAAACAAAAACAAATCCAAAAAAGACATTAATATCTCACTTGACAGTGACAACAGCTTAACAAAAGAACGAACAACAAAACAAACACATCAAGTTTAAGCAAGCAAAGTATTAAATAAAATCAACAATCTATCTACACAATAAATATTCTTGGTCTCAACCACACTTCAGTTCTATACATGAAATTATACATTTGCAACTACTGCCAAGCACACTGGACATCAACTTGAGTTTTGGCTACATTGTCATAAATGAACCTATACAGAAGAAAAATTAGTCAGTTAGAGATGCACACTTCACTAAGCATGGCAAAAGCAATGGAACATCTATAGCTCCTGTACCATGAGTATTTTCAAAATGATGAATGCCATACATTCCAGAGAAGGGTGAGAAAAAAAGCAGCCATTTCCTACCCCTGCAAAATCCTGAGACTTCTATTATAATGATATTTCTGCAGTCATTTGAGTAAATTAAATACACTAGGAAGTTCAACAAATCAAGTGACTGATGGCCTAACAACTACAGGGGGAGTCTCTGGCCTAATGACAAGCCACCTCTGTTGGGATTGCTTTTGGGTTTTGTCTGTGTATTGTCAAACACAACCACATACAAATGAAGAATAGGAAATACTAAGCCCCAGAATGTGGCTTCTTAGCATCTTCACAAAAAAATGTATTTAATACTGCCAAAAGAGCTTTTATCAACAAAAACTGAGTCTTCTTAATCTGCTTAATAAAATGCCATGGAGGGTTCCTTAGAGGAAACCTAGAAGGATTATCCCTAACATTAAGGATACAGATTAGTTTCCATATCCTGTGAGCTCAGTAGCAATAATTACAGCCTCAGGTTATGTTTTTAGGATATGCCAAATACAGATTATGAGATTCCAGAATAAAATCTGGATTTTATTTTGAAAGAAAATCAGCCTTGAACCACCTGAAAAAGACTACCTTATTTGGGTTAAAAGTATAACTATAATTTTAAGATTAAAAAATGGGATTACATTCCCTCTCCTGGCCTTTAGAAAAAGAGTGCATAATTCATGCTTTTATAAACTATATATACAATCAGTGAGCTCCCAAGAAAGTCTCACTACAAAGTAAAATACATATTAAAGGAGGATATTAAGATTTTAAAACCTTAGCAATATCTGGTCTAGTTTTAAATGCTTATCTCAAAACTGGGTTAATATTCTGTCTTTGGCTGGTGCTTTTTGTACAGAGCCGTTCTTTCTTACAACTTTTTTCTATTAATTTTAGAAATTCATCAGTACCAGAATCTACACCACAGAATTAATTAAAAGTCATCTATACAATTTACTCCCAGTGTAGATGAAGCTTTAATGTTAGGTATCTAACAATAACTCTGGCTCCTGAGATCCTCCATGCTACTTCTGTTCTGCTGCTTAACTAGATTTGTTCATTCCTGCATTGTAATAAACAGATATTAGGTCTGTTTTGCACAGACCAGTACATTTAATTAAACAGAAATGGTTTGTACTCTGCCTGCAGGTATGCATGGGAAACTCCCATTCAGCTGAGACACTGATTTCAACTCCCATTGACCAATTTCATTTTATTTGAAGAACTAAACACTGACCAACAGTTCAAGTCCGTATGAAGGAGAGGTGAATGGAATGTGCAATGAACAAAAACATTGTATTCCAGAGAAGATTTTGATCTCAAGTGATTAAAATACACCTTAGGATTTTGATGTAATAGAATCTGCAAAAGTGAGGAATTTAATTTGATAAAAGATGTACCCCTAAATAGTAAGCAATAGGGGTGGGTTTTTTAATAGAAAAGGTGAATATTTCCACTATAATAGTGAATACACATGCAACTGTTGAGTTTCCACTACATGGAATTGCGTCAACCCAACACATTTGTGGTTCCCTTCCAAACATTAACACAACAAATCAGCTCAGGGAACACTGTTCTGAACAGCTGTGGTATCATCAGTTCATGCAGAACCAACGATTTTGTTTAGTCCAGAATTCAACAGGTAGAAAAGGAGACAAGGACAGATAAGCAGATTCACCAGCTAGATAAGGAGTCTACTTTCACCAATTTTTCTTTTAAAAACTGTCCTCATCTTCTGTTTTCAGCCTGTATACCAAAATTCCTAATGAGCTCAGATCTGTTTTCATGTTTACTGAAATCTGGTGAGATTTATTGTTGAGATTTATTTTAATGATTGTTCCTAATGAGTTGAGATTTGTTTAAATGATTGTCATAGAGTGATTAGTTTTACATCAGAAATTTAAGGGAAAGATGTGAAGACTGGTGGTCTCTTATTAGTTATTCTGTTTTGTTATTCAAGAGTGTTGACTTTGACAGGGATGGGTTCTTACAAAAACCCCACTTCTTAATAAACCTCTACTGTAGAGGACTAAGTTTTGTACATTATTTTCAGCACCTCCAAAGCCATGAAAAAAAATGTGTTGGAGAACAGTAAACAACTGTACAGTAAATACTGTAAACAATAACTTGTGCTACACCTTGTAGCCTGAAAACATTTTAATCAGGACTTAAAATACATCTGTTACCATTTCCTCACCAAAGCATCTCTCTGAGCTGCAAAGCTATAAATCAGCTACATGGTGCTTGGCTAGGAATTAGGACTGTGACAGCAATAAGCCATTAAAAAAAACCCAAACTGTTATTGTATTGATAGCAGTTACATGTTATTAAGTTTCTGCTTCATTCTCTTGCTCCAGACCTTGTCTGCCCCCTCGGTTGTCTGCTTTAAGGTTTCTGCTGCCAAGTGTTGCTGAAGCAAGTAGATGGGTGGCAGTATCCTAATTTCACGGTGTGGCTGAGATGAAGAAGACAGCAGATTAAGGAAGGCATGACCCTCACTTTCTGTGATGCATAGCTGAGAATAACTACGGTGTAAGTAGATGCAGAACCTTAGAACACCGCTGAGAGTTTTCAATTTCCAGTTCAAATAAACTGTGTAAGTATGTAGAAATTATTGCCTCGATGCTCTGGTACACTTCAGCAGAAAGAGTTAAACCTCCCTCACTGCTGGAAGGTTTCAGAGCAGTGCCAAAGCTCAATGAACAAGGTTTGAAACCTGAAGAAGGTGACACCTGCCTGAAAAAGCCTCTGTACAAGGTGTAGAGCTACTACATCATTCAAATAGTGTATCAGGAGTAACTTCAAAATGTGATTTGGGATCTTCATCTATCACAGGTGGTAAAGATCCTGATTAAGCATCCTTATCTAGAAGAAGTAAGATCTTAAGTACCTAATAACTAATACTTAGTTAGAACTCCATTACCCTGAAAGAGTTCAGTCTTTCCTAGTGAAATCCCTATGGGTAGCAAATGGATTTATAAGTACCATTAATATCCAAAGTGAATTTTAAATGTACATGTAATGAAGAACAGAAAAGGTAAGAGATCACATTTCTTATTAACAGTTAAAACTGTACAAGACATTTTTTTTGCTCTCCAATCTTCACCTCAGAAGAAAGAAATAATTTTAATTATTCAAAATGAAAAGAGAGTCCACTTCTAACAAGGACACAACCTTCACCTGTCTGAATTAATTTGAACTTTCTATCTTCCCATGGAATAGTTGAAAATTACTGGCTAGTTCTGTTGGAAATAAGAATGCTATTATCTTTAATTACTGTTTTTCTTTCCGTTTTCAGTTTTTATTTTCCTAAAATTCTTTAAATACTGCTATGCAAAAGTACTTATATTTACATTTCATAGACATGTATAAGCCCACTTTGCTTTACTGAACAAAAGAGCACTGGATAAAACAACTCAAGTTTGCTTCTAAGACTTATGCACAGGCTTAAATTCCAATACTCTAGTCATTTACTAAACTTTGAATAAATAGATCTTCACAGCACTGCAGTTGAATTTTTAATATATTTTAACTTCACTGTGACATTTTCAGACTTCAGATAAAAGCATTTATGGCTGTATTTTCTGCAAAACTCAGTACATCAAAACCTGTGACTTTCAAACATGTGAATAACACAGAAGAGAATTTTCAAATCTTCTTCTACAATCTCTTTTTTCTCACTTTTCAGTGAGGAATTTGAGCATCAAAACTGTATGAATCCAACTGGCTCCCATGAACATTGTTATGTTCTAATCCACCTAGCCATTGTATTTTAGGAAAAAAAAAAGATCCAATATGGGAGGTAAAAATCAATGGCAACTTGATTTCAAAATATAGTATTCATACATGCTAAAGGTCCCCATTTTACTAGTAGATGAGCTATGTCTAAGGATACATATTCTCTACTAGATTTTGGAAGTCAGAGCAGCACCATAATGCAGTACCCAGAATTTTATCATTACATACAGAGACCTCTTAATGACAGGAAAATAAACTCTATAAAGCAAACCTCAACTGTTTAACTGCCATACCACTATACTTGCATTAATGTAAGAAATGGGAAGGGAGATCAATCTTTCAAAGACAGTATAACAGCTGCAACATTTTATACTTACCTACCTGTACAACTCATTGTTTAAAGTTACTACTTTTAACTACCTTAGCTCATCATTACCTGGAAGAGTAGCAACCTTAGGAGAGGCATGATGTTCTGTCAGTTTCCCTACAAATGTGGACTGTCCTAATGTTTTTGTTTATTTTTTTGCTTTGGCAGATGGATAAAGCCATTGTGAACTAAATTTTAAAGAATACAGCCTTTGACCAATATATGATGTGATGTGCTCACACAGCCACCAGTAGGCATACAAGGTGACAGATCTTTAGAACAGATATGAATTTTTCATAGGTGTGCTTGAATGAATGAGTTTATCCCTGTGTCATCAATTTACAATGGGATTCATAACCCCAGGAAACCTCAGGAGGAGACAGCAAGACTGCAAACCTGCTTTCTGTTCATCAGCATTCATGGGATAGACAGAGCTGAAATGCATTTATTTCAACAGCAGTTCTGATCACAAAATACATATGCCTGTTAGAAAAGAATGTCCTAATGTAAGCAAGTGCAGATTCATGATTAGATGCCTTGTAAAACATGATGATTGTACAAAGATTACCATGAGTAGTTCTGTTCACTGTCAACAATGAAGAACAATTACATGATTCATTAATCAGTACAACAGATCTAAAACATCAATTTCTTTGCCAATATATGAAGGATGTAAAGGAAGGGGACTACAATGTAAGAGAGACAAAAATCTAGATCATACTTGATAAAAGCATCTTGAAGGTGGATTAACTGTATCAACCAAAAAAAAAAAAATAGTTTACAAATAATCTGCTATAATTTCCAGGTATCTAGGTGGCATTATATCACTACTTACTTATGTCAACAGCGATAAGCAGACATACCCCAATCAAGCATTCCATTCAAGCTAAAATACTCAATTGTTCAGTGAAATTAACAAGCAAACAAGAAAATACCAAGTTAACTGTTGTTTCTGAGGTTCAATGAAGGCTGCTCAGCAACTGTTTTAGGTTTCTTGTCATGGCACTGTATTGAATCGCTGACACCTACAGGCATAGTTGCATATATTAATTCTTCAAGCAATATCTCTGAAGCTTCACTGTTATGAGACAGGACACCACTGAGGATAAGCAACGGAACTGCCTTGGACAGCCTGATTTATTGGCAAAGTACATGGGAATCCAGTGCAGATGGCACAGGCATCCCATTTCATGAGAAGTATTGCTCCCCATTCTCCCCAATGAAAATGCAGCAAACGAGATTAAATTTTTTCTGCAGTATCAGGAGTTTCCTAAGCCTGTATCATTATTCTGGTTTTACCCTGCTGTAAAGAAAACAGTTGATGATGATCACATGGAAGCATGATGTATTACTAAGTAAACTCATTTATAATCTCTGCTGTTAACTTTGACTATTTATTAATGACTATATTTCATTATATATAAAAAAAAGAAAATAAATTTGGAAAATATTTTAGCAAGTGTTTTTATTTCACTGCAAACAAAGTAATCGTTTTATGATATACTGAGTGCCCAAAAATCACTGGAGTATCTGTAACCCTTTTATGAAGGCTTAGCAATGGCTAAGCTGGAGCTAGCTTGCTCCAACCCAAGCGAGAAAAGCAAATTATAAAAATATACCCACCTTTTCTTGTCTGAAGCAAGTTTTGTCTGTCTTTTATGACCTTATATGAAAGTACATCAGGAAAAGCTGCCTGTTCCTCCCAGCCATGTACAGGCTGTGGCACAGCCAGGCTGAGCAGTGCCTGTACTCCCTGCTCTGTTCCCCGACTATCAGCGACAGTAGCAGGCTAAATGATGAAAAACAGGGAAGTATTTCAAACAGATAACGCTGAGCCCTGAACTCATTTCAGTTCTGTTAGCAATTTATCTGCAGGCAATGCAACAGATTTGTCTCCATTCCCATTAAAGGCAATTTCATCAGCTTTTCAATACAGCTTTGAATGGGCTCAGGATGGTAATGAAGCAGCACATAATAATCATGGCAGCTATATGTTTGGAGTATATGGCCTCTGTGGCAGTCTTTGGTGGGAATTTCACAGAGGACTACTACAAGACATCAGCACAAAACCATCTGTAACACACCTTACTAGCTTTACAGCCCCAAATCCTCCTTCTTCATGGAAGAGGATGTCAAGGTCAATGAATGTTTGGAACATTGAGAAGGCCGCTGAGCTCAGTCATACCCAGCATTCTCTCTCCCTAGTAGTTTTCTATTAATTCATTCTTGACAGCAAGTTGGAGTTAGGTTGAGAAATTTAAGGTTATTAAATGACCTAAACAGATGAATGTGTATGAAAATGAAAAGCAATTCCCTAAAATGCAGAATCCAAAAAATTTCAGTTTATAAAACCGTGGCGGTAAGGTACAAAACACTTCCTCACTTTTATAAAAGTGACTTGAAAGAAAACAGGAACTGCACACAGAGGCAAAGTCTCAAGCAAGCAAAAATTAGTCCAAATCTAAAGACCTTCCCCTCACTCATGACTGCACACATACATGTCAGTTAGTCCCGGGTCTCTCAGTGACGATAACAAACTATTCTCCACAACAACACACAATCTTTCTTTTTTCTTATATACAGCTGTGGAAAATGCTGCATATTGATCTCATAACAAGTGTTACATCCAAAACAAAAGGAACTGAGACTTATATATATATATCCTTAGTGCTTCTAAACGTGTTTCTCAGCGTACTTCAGTACAGAGTACTTCAGTATTTAAAGCAGAGAAGCTGCATGGTACTTCACATGGAAAGCCAGGCACTCTCCCTTCACAAGTAAGCACAGAACGTTAGAGGATGTATTTACCAGAGTTTGCGTAATTGCTGGATTGCAGTTCAATGTCAACATCTTCCTATGTCTGGAGTTTGAAAGAGATATACAGAAATAAAACAGTATTGTCTAATACATATTTAAATAATAGTTGATAATGTATCTTCCAGACAGCTTATTTCTTTTGAAATCAAAGAACTTTCTCTGTTTTAAATTTATTGGCATATCAAGAAAGTAACTGTGCTGATTGCCTTTACTCCAAAGGACCAAATTTCAGATATTTCCAACTCTTGCAGGTTGTGCCAGCTTCGCTACAGGACTCAGCATTCCTGGTAATTAAGCTTTTAAAGCTTCCTCAATTTATGGTTAAAAACTGATTTAGATCAAGTGTAAAAGATGCTTTAAGAGCTTTTATTTAGTATTTGCTCTACTGCAAACTTAATGCTGTAAGTACTCTTCCTGTCTGACACCCTTTCATCTAACAAACAAAAATTAAAGTACAGATGATACTGTGAAGGGATAAAAAATAATAAAAATAGTAAGGTTAACCCCTCGTTTAGCAATGTTGTGAAGTATAACATGCATAATGTGACTATGCAATGCTATTTGGAAGCACTTAAGCTTTAGTGAAATACAGAACTGATAATTTCCCCTATTTCTTGCCCCTCTAGGTTGCACATTTTATTATTTCCAGGTTAAGAGACTAAAGAGGAAAGTATGCCCAAAAAAGTATGAAGTACAGATAAGTACAGATACCCTGATCCAAGTAAGATTTATGAGATAGGATTAGATCTCTTGTAAATAGCCTCAGAAATAAAATAATACATCCATGTTGCTCTTTTATTCACTAACCCTCTTTACAAAGCACTTTTTGCTGTCCAAACAAAAATCCTTAACTCCAAAAGTACTGACAGAAAAATGGGGGAGAAAGCAGAAAGAGGGAACACAGAACCAATGTCATACTGGTTCAAACATTTTATATTATTTAGTCTTTTCCTTGGAAACCTTTCTTAGCTTCTTTGACTCAAAACTTAATTTCTCTTGTATACACATAGTGGTTTGTAATGCTGAAAAACCTTTCTTTAACTGTTCCCATAGTAACTAAACCCATTCTATTATATATATTTAATTGTTGCCTTTTCAAGTGTAATCTATTATTGTAGCTGGAGTCAGCATGTTCTGTTGCCATCTGCATTATGGATTCCATTAAGTCTATCAGGCATTCATTATAAATTCAAGTTTGGTCTCAATAATCTGGAATTTAAAGCATTTAGTGTATTTTATTATGTACTATCATTAAAAAAAACAAGGCAGTAAAAAGTATGTAGGTAGTACAAAGCTGGAAACATTAATTATTTCGAAGAGGTGATTTTAGTAATTTCACCTTTAAATATGAGGATAAACAAGCCTTGCTTACACCAAAATTCCCTACTTGAATGGGGATATGACTCCTTTCTGAACTATAGCTCCACATTCCTGTAATGTACTTGGATTAAATTTCAAGTTCTCTAAATGTTTTCAGGTGACACCTTTAAAGAACAGAAGTAATTTCTAAGAGAATAAAAGAAGAATGATAAACTGCCTACTTAAGATTTCTTAAATGAAATCATCTGGTTTGTTTCAGCACTGTATTTATACTCTGAGTTTTAATGACAGTGTATAATTTTCAACTGCAGCACAGTTGAAGAACAGAGAACTTGGAAAACAATTACAAATGGTACTTATTACATACCATACCTGCCCATCTGATAATAAAGTAAATAATATTTTTATGCTACTTTTATGTATATTTGCTCCAACAATGCCAGCACAGGATTTAGAAAGTAATAACATAATCCTACTTCTGAACACTAGTGCTTTCTCACTGCTCCATGAATGCTATTTTCCAGCTCCCCCATTAGTTATCCCAAATAGAGTGCACTGTTCTCTGGACAAGAAAGTGAGGAGGTTTTTACCTACCTATGGAGGTATCTGGCATGTTTAGAGTGCTGTAACACATTATGTCAGAATTGACAACAAATAATCAATATAGCAATATTTATCTGGCTGTATGTCTGAAAACATTTATATAGAACATTTATATTTTTCCAGTAAAATATATCCATCACTTTCCTGTATTCAGGTCAAGATAGGGAATAGAAAAATATCTATTTAGATATATCTGTGTAGATTATAATCTATAATAAGATTATAAAAATAAGGCTCAAAATACAGCCTCATTAATAGAGGGCTACTGTAGGACAAAATAACTTGGCATCAGATTAGTTAAACAGTCAAAAAAGACTTCTGTTTCCCCTGTTCTGCCTTTAAGCTGTGCACATGAGACATTTAGATTGATACAATCAAAACTATGAGAACTGTATTTCAAAATACAATAATGCTTTTCATTCTTTATTCTCATAACATTCATTTCAGATTGTTTTGTGCCTCTGATTTGAGGTCTCAGTCACCTCCACTCCTACTGCTGCCAGGAGAGATGAGCCCTTTCTCACTCAGTAACTTCCAGAGTAGTAACCTAGGCACATACTAAAACTGTATAAAAAGGACATAATAAATAGATAATTGGAAGTGGGACTGAATACTTCTGAAAAATCAAGATTAAAAAGTTGGAATAAAGGACTGAGGATGGACGAGTTGGTCAGTACAACACTTAGATGAGCATTACCATGCTTTTGGGTTAATACTGTATAGATTTTCTGTATAAACAAACAGATAACCAGATAGTTTTACCAAGATCATAGGTTATAAGCATGACTCATTTAAGACATGGGAAAGTTTACTTCAAAGCTACTACCCTTTTTCTCTTGCCTGTGCTTCCCTTCATTTTTCCCAATAGCCCATTCCCACGTCTTGCTCATTCCAGCAATCCCCCTAGGATCTGGGGGATTTGCTGAACATACAAAACCGCTGATCTTGGAGCAAAAAATAAAGAGACCTGCAGGTCGTACATGTACATGCATCTGAAAAAGCTCACCTCACAGTTATAATGCAAGCACTGGCCTCTTTTTCTTTCCAAGCTTCTCTTTTTTTCGAGACATTTATTAGAGATGTACACAAGCTAATGTCATGGGCTGCTGTGATGGAAGTTCTAAATCTGGATTATTAATAGGTAGATATATTTGAAATACATGCTGTTACGTGTTTAATTAATGTAGCAGCAGCAAATATTTTTCATGTGCAACAAAAGCTACACACTACTCCACCGTATAACAATGAAGAGAGGATTAAAATACCAAAATAACAAAAGCAAAAGAATATGTAATCAAAATAATTGGAGTCAAATCCTACCATATCCACAAAGATCTAGAGGGGCCCAGAACTGAACACAGTATTTAAGGTGCAGCCTCACCAGTGCTGAGTACAGGGGCACAATTACTTCCCCAATCCTGCTGGCCACACTGTTTCTGATGCAAGCCAAGATGCTGTTGGCCTTCTCTAGCACCTGGACACACTGCTGTCTCATATTCAGTTGGCTGTTGATGAGCACCTTCAAGTTCTTTTCTTCTGAAGACCTTTCCAGCTACTCTTCCCCAAGCCTGTAGATTTGCACGAGGTTGTTGTGACCTGAGTGTAGGGCCCAGCACTTGGCCTTGTTGAGCATCATACATTTGGCCTTGGCCCTTTGATCCAGCCTGTCCAGGTCCCTCTGCAGATCCTTCCTACCCTCAGGCAGATCAACAACTTTGTGCCATCTGCAAACTCACTGAGGGTGTACTTGATCCCCTCATCCAGTTCATTGATAAAGATATTAAACAGAAGTGGCCCCAACACTGAGCGCTGGGGAACACCACTTGTGACCAGCTGCCAATTGGGTTTAACTCCATTCAGCACAACTCCCTGGGCCCGGCCATCCTGCCAGTTTTTTACCCAACAAAGTGTACACTGGTCTAAGCCAGTTTCTCCAGAAGAATGCTCTGAGAAAGTGTCAAAGGCTTTACTAAAGTCTAGGTAAACAACATTCGCAGCCTCTCCCTCATCCACTAAATGGGTCATCTTGTCATAGAAGGAGATGAGGTTCATCAAGCAAGACCTGCTTTTCATGAGCCCATGGTGACTGGGGGCCTGATCACCTGATTGTCCTGTGCCACACAATGGCACTCAAGATTATCTGCTCCATAACCTTTCCAAGCACTGAGGTCAGGCTGACAGGCCTGTAGTCCTCTGGATCCTCATTCCAGCCCTTCTTGAAATTGGGTTCACATTTGCCAATATCCAGTTTCATAACTATATGGATAATTGTTGCAGCATTCAGCTGTCTCAGATTCACTATTGCTTGGTACAGTATTTCGCCTTTACAGCTTAACTTTATTGCAATATAATTGCAAATGTGTATCTCAATCCAACTGCAGCAATGCTGTATGTGTTCTAATGTGCTGATTCAGTGTCCTTTCACTTTTATTTCTGCTGCTTCCTACCACTCCAGTTCTCAGCTAGCTTTGTATTTTTTTCTGTGCTTAGCTTTGCAAAATAAAAAGTGAAATCCCACTTACGGTATGCGAAACATAACATGCAGGTATGTATATTGTTTCATATAGTTCATTCCCCGTAGGATGCAGGTCATATCTCAGCTTGAAGCACCATGAAGTACTTTCTATATTGTTAAGCAGTACACTGATCAAACTTAGTTTGCTCCTGCAGTGCTCCTACTTAAGCCACAATAATATGACTCAGAGTAGTGTATTTTTGAAAGTTAAGTCTAATACAGCCATGATGGCCTTTAGGAATGTTTTACAAAATACATGGGTTAGAAAACCCCTCAAAAAAACAACAGCACCATCACAACACTATTGTTTTTCACTGATCAGATGCAAAAGAATACATGATAATTTTGTAACTGGAACCACACAGCCCTGCATAGTCCCATAGCTATACTGTGCAATCATAAATGCAAATATACTGTGTTTTTCCCTGACATCCCTCCTTTTCCCACCTACCAGTGACAGTAAGAAATTATAAAGAAATGCAGTTGTTTGTTATGCTTCAGAGATATTATTACATTACTGTGAAACTGAAAAAAAAAAACCAAAACAAAAACAAACAACAAAAAAACACACAACCAACCAAAATATCTCTCCTACTTACTGGATCTGCTTTTTCTAGTTTTAATCATTTATCTAACCAAATTAAGCACTTTGCAATCGTAGCATTACATTTACAAAGATATTTTCTTCATTTTTGTTTTCCATTTTATGATGCTTTAATTGTTCACAAGTAATAACAGTTGATTAATTTTTATATTTGAGCTACAATTATGCTTTGAAAACTAATTTGTTTGAACTGAGGTACTGCTTTAATGCAAACACCACAGACTTCCAAATTACAAAACTAATTATCCCCTGGTCCCTTCTCCCCCACCATTATCACCCCGCACCTCTTTAACATTTCAACAATACTACCTCAGACTGATGCTTCTGCTGCACAAAAGTACAGACCCAGATCTTCCTTAATTTTCTTGTGAGATCAGTTTATGAAAATAAGCCTGACTTGCAAATATGATTTTAAATGCAGACTGGGACTACTCCTGTATCAAAGTGCCATTTGTAGCTACGTTTGCTTGCTAAAAAAATAATCTCTGTTGAAATTGTAACCAAATTTGTGGTTGTGGTCTTCCTTCAATGTACCATTCAAACACTAACTCAACTTTAAATATGTTTATTATCCTCAAGGAGGGTGCTTATTTATGTTGACATCTGGTAAGGCTGCAAACAATATTAAGTAGAAGAAAAATAAAATTTCAGCTTGTAAAAATATTCAGTTTTCTCAGCCTGTAACATTGTCCTTATTTTTTCTAATATAGAATCAATATAGTAACTATATTTGACCAAAGAGCAGTTCTGGGAGGTGTTAATGGACAGAAATACCTCTTAGATCATTTTACCTGATGGCTCACAGTATGCCTCTGACTGCTCATAAAGATTCCATGCAAAGAGCTAATCTGAAACTTGAATTTCTTATGCTTAAAGCAATTCTAAAATTATTTTATTGCCACTGCAGTAATAGAAATAAATCAGTGTTTGTAGGAGATGCAAGGAGATTTTTCTAAATGTCAGGAGAGGAATCTTAGGACCAAATAGCTTGAATCTGCTGCAACCAGTAAAGTTCCATCAATTTTTAACAGATGAAAACTGCTACTTTTTTACTTTTTTGAAATTCTTGTTTGAATAAGGGTAGCAATTTCCTCTGTTGTTATTACAACACGAATGGACTCTTATTGAGTTGCTCACTAAAAGTTTTATAGCTAAAGTGCTGTGAGTGTTTTTATTATAAATGGCTACCATAAAGCTCTGTAACTTGCTTGTAAAAATTTTCTGCCAATAAAAATCTGGCACATACAAGGTCGGTTCTGGAGCTAATTTATTTAAATTAATTTATGGAAATAATTGATCCACCATGTTGAAGTAATGAATGTAGCAAACAATGATATTAATGCTTTGTGCCTCATCATGCTTTTCTTAGAAGTTTCAGAAAAAGCATGGATGAAGCACTGAGTAAGTTTTGACAATTATGTGAATTTAGATGAAAAGCATTTTCCTGAACAAGTTGCTGTACATGTTAAATACATTCTATTAGATAAATGTCCTACTTTTATTATGCGTTTCATTAATGTAGATGTGATTCAAGTACTGCACAGGCCTTGCATTTCAGAGGCTCTAGATATTTTTTAGGCTAGACCAACTGACACTGTTGAAATAAAAAATATTTGGAGGAAAATTTTTTGCATAAGGATCTGTTTCTGAATGCATTTGCAGAACCTAATATTTAAAGTAACAACAAAAAAAGCAGCATCCTGTGTTCTCTCCATTGCTCATTCACTCTGCCTTTTTCACTGTCATACTTTGAGTATAGGGTAGGGTTATATTTCTTTCTAACTTCATGCTATAACAACCTGTTTAAGAATTTTAATCTGGTCAGAGAAGCTGTATGTGAAATTACAGTAATAGTAATAAGCTCTTTTTATTAACTCTTTAGCATAATCATGTAAACACATCCAGAATTCTAGCAGGAAGATTATCAGATACTTTACTGAGAGAGGAA
The DNA here is from genome assembly GCF_000747805.2 of Chaetura pelagica. Taxonomy (NCBI): domain Eukaryota; kingdom Metazoa; phylum Chordata; class Aves; order Apodiformes; family Apodidae; genus Chaetura; species Chaetura pelagica. The sequence continues at coordinate 10,237 of NW_009951982.1, read as the reverse complement.
AGACACTATGAAGAGTTAGATTAGCTGATAATGACTGCTTCTCTGTTTGTGACCTCCATGCTACTCTTTTTGGATAGAGACACTTTCTCATTATTGTAATAGATGAAGAGGGTCCTCTAAATATGTAACATGCATGGGATTTTTTTTTTTTTCCTCATGAAGCAGTACACTAACAATCACTTCTTAAAAATAAAATCCATGGTGTCACACCAAAAAATAAATGATACAAAGTACTCAAACATGTTGAAAGAGTG
>NW_009951982.1:0-5753 GCF_000747805.2 Chaetura pelagica | reverse complement strand
TATGATTCATTAGTGTTTTAATTAAAGCTGTGTAGTTTAGTTTTCAATCCAGCCAAGTCTCTCTCTTTTTCTCTCTCTCCTTCCCTACCTGGGTGGGAGGGGGAGGGGATCGAGAGCATTGTTGTCGGACCTGAGTCAAACTGTGACAACAATTTATGGGGGGGCTAGATTTTAAGCCCCTACGGGGGGGTCACAGATCTCCCCATAGTGTCTGAGCCGGCAGAGTGCAGGTGCAGCCTTGAAGCCTCAGTAGTTAGAAAAACATTCCACTATCTTATCAGCCTAGCAGAACACACTGTTGCTAGTTACAAGAAAGCTTACTGAAGGAAAAAAAAATCAGTAAAAAGAAAAATTGGTTTCATCCTGGCTCAAACCAGGACACTCCCAAATCTCTCAGTTCTGTACTTTAAAAGCACATTCCTCTGGTGAAGTCTCACAGCAACTGTAAATTCTCATTAGGCAAAACTGGGCACTGAGGTTAACCATGGGATTTAGCATTGCCTTCCTGATTGCTGCAGTATGCTACAAGAATTGATTATTGAAATACAAATTTAACAACTATTGTGACATTTCTTTTTTTGGTTTATTTCTTTTTGGGAAATTTTTGGACATGAAGGATGAGCAAATCAGATGACTGAAGCTTCCACTGTTGCAGAAGTGTCCAGTGGAGAACATGATGACTCACAGAGAACAAAGAAGGATTCACAGGAATGTAAAGATTTTAATATAAATTAGGAATACAAAAATTGTTCACGGCCTGACACATATATGGATAATCTTACTCTGAAGGACATTATTATTAGATTGATTGCCAAAGCCAGAATGACACTAGTGTATTATAAAGGTATATAAGTTTAAGGATAAGAACAGAACAAAGTGACCTGTTATTCTTGCTTCAGGCTAAACAAGAGTAATTTTCTAAATCTAACTGTGATTTAGTGACAGTGGTTTCCTATAATTACTTCAGGTCTAGTTAAGAAATAGTAGTCATTGATGTAGTTTTCTTGTCCATTGCTTGCTGCTAAAGCAGGGGAAATTTGTATTCCAGGTTAGTATAATTGAATTGTCCATAGTTTGTAAAGTCCAATGCTTTAAGTCAGCTTTGGTCATAGTCTTTGTCAGTGAAATTAGAGTAACTATTTCTAATTTCCAAAATTTCTAAACTAATTTCCCCCATTTGGAGCTTAGACATATCACTTTTTAACAAAGCTGTGTTATCCCTACATGTTTTTATTTCCTGAATTTCCTTTTATTAATAACTATTAGCTACACAAGGATGCAATGCACTAGTCTCGTTTTGAAATTACAACAACAATCTTAACTTGGAAATGCCACAGTGTTCTTGATCCTCCATACTTTGAGTCACAGAATCACAGAATATTAGGAGTTGGAAGGGACCTGCAAAGATCATTGAGTCCAACTCCCCCTGCCAGAGCAGGACCAAAAAAAACTAGGGCAGATCACTCAGAAAGGCATCCAGACTGGTCTTGAAAGTCTCCAGAGAAGAAGACTCCACAACATCTCTGGGGAGCCTGTTCCAGTGCTCTGTCACCCTCAAAGTAAAGAAGTTCTTCCTCATGTTGAGGTGGGACTTCCTGTGCTCAAATGTGAATCTATTGCCCCTTGTCCTATTACAGGTAAACTTATTAAGCACCTTGATTAACATCCATTCCTATATCTTCTCATAAAATGCCAGTAAGTTCAGTCACATCAGTAATACTTTGACGACACAGTCGAAACATTTACGGTGAATTGTCCATGACAAACCAAGGCTCTTCTCAGAAAGAAGAGGAAGCTTTCAAAACAATGACCATATCTGCAAAGGACTGGAGCTTTCTTGGCAGGGCTATAGATAAAATCTACATAACACCTTTCCTCCATAGGACAAATGCCTATAAATTGCTGGTTGCTGTGACTGAGAAGGCATGTGGGAAGTGATGATGATAACCAGATACAAAGTTACTTCCATACTCACTTTTGCAGTGCAATTATACTCCTTTTCACAACCGTTATTTATTTTATCTGTTTGTACAAAACCATTCTCATTTTTGCAGTGGTCAGAGACATAGAAAAAAACCAGAAACATCAGTCTAGTTTATTGTGCTGTTTTCCCTCAAAGCAAGCAAAAAGAGGTTACCAATTAGAGCAACATAGAAAAGAGGCAATGTCAGGTAGGAGCTTCAGCTAGTTTGGGTTAGGGAATAGCAGACAATAAGAGTAAACATTGTATTTTCCCTATTTTATGAAATATTTCCCATTTCAAAGAAGACACGAGTACAGCAAAATAGTTCATTTTCCCATTATGTGCAAAAAAGCAATACAGGATGTACAAGGAGAGCATGGAACTGTTATGGCCATGGGCTACAGTTCTTCTCTGTTTGCTTTTTCTCTGTTTTATTGCAGAGGGACAGGGAATGAGAATAATAAAAAATAAGGTTTTCATCAAATGTAGCAACTTAGTAGTGTCTTTTAAGCAAAGAGTTAAATTGTTGCTTGTTATCTTAATTAGATTTTGGGTATTTATTAGTAGTGATAGACAGAGTTACATATTTTTTAATATGCTTCTCTTGTGAGTAAAAATATTCAAGATTCAAAAAAAAATAGAGAAGATAACATTTTTCAAAGAAATATTTGCTTTTTTAACAATAAAACCTCCTTTGTCTCCTTAAGTATAACTTCATCAAAGGAAACCAACATCTATTACTAAGATATATTCACAGAATGGTCATGGTTGGAAAGGACCTCGGAGATCACAGAATCCAACCATCAACCCCCCAAAAATCAGACAAACACAAATAACCACACACACTCCACCAAAAAACACCTACCAAAAAAACACCACCTTGGCCCCTAGAGCATTCCCTGAAGTGCTACATCTACACAGTTCATCCCATGTTACTTCAGAAGATTTTTACATATCCAGCTAAGTATAGGCATATCTAAAATGAAAAACTCACCTGTTGACTAGGGTATAAAGTAAATTAACCACCCTATTGTAATTTGGAAATTACCTTTCCAAACACATCTACAGAGATTTCCAGCCTTTGCAGGTGGCACATCACACAAAAGGCAAGTCATCCTCACCAGTAATACCTGCATCTCTCCTGTCCACTGAAAGACATGCAGCACTTTGTAGAAACAATTAGTTTCTACAGGCGGAAGGAAACAGCAGACTAAAACTTCCTATCATGTGAGACACATTGATGTATTTTAGCCATCCTTAAATGTACAAAGGGAAGAGCCACACACCCACCAGCAAAGGACCACAAAGTAGGGGGCCTGCAGGGTCCTGTGAGGAGCACAAGAGGCAGGGAGGAGGGACAGCTGTGCTCCTCAGGGGTGCTGGGAGCAGACATGGTGCTACAAAGCAGAAGCAGCAGCCACTGAGGGGATGGGTGGAACCCAGACCCACACATGCACGCTCCACCATTCTGGTCTGCACCCTCAGGAGATTGCCTGGTTCCCTCAGGAGGACCTCCAGTACTCATGCGTATCGAACAATTCTGGAAACATATATGGCCCTTGCAGAAAAGTATTTGATTCCTACTAGTCCAGGAAGCAATTTCAACAGTACATTTGACTACTGACAGCATAAGAGTATTACTTACATGTTTATTAGTTATATATTACTCAGTTTCTAAGTACCTTTAAGAATGTACTTTGCTTGAAAGAAATGGACATAAATTCTACCTCCTCTACTTCATACCTATCACCAAAATGTTATGGTGGAAAGTATACTGTAATTCAGATAATGTGGGTTTTTTTATTTTTCAGCTGAGCTGGAAGCCACAACTTTCAAACCAATGCCATTCCAGAGCAACACTGGCCATCCCTATACTCACCATATTATCAGAAGAGTGTCACATGCTTTCATAGTGCATCATCCCAATTACCCAGGAAACTGAAATGGTTCAATCATATTTTATCAAACGAGACTGAAAAGTGTTAATTTTTAACATTACTGAAAAATTTCTTATTGAATGGACTGTCAAAGCAGACACAAATCTTGCAGTGGAGTACCATCACCTGACAGCCTGGTTATATTAGAGACCACACTTCTTGTCACCACTAAGAAGCACCAACAATTACAGAGGTAAAATAACAACGCTGTTGGTCTGATGGGAAAAAAACGTCTTCCCTGAGACTTAACAAAATGTCAAAGAAAGACAGAGAGAAAGGAGCAGAAAATCTGCAACTGAAGAAAGTGAAGAATAATAATCGGCTTGGTTTGATCTCCTTTTGAAAGGAATTAGGCAAGACTGCAAGAATCAAAAAGGATTACCAGTGTCTTCCAATGTAACAATCAGGTTTTTATAACTTCAAGATCTCAGAAAGAAAAAAGCTCCTCAATTTTAGAATACAGTACTGCAGCTAGCAAATACAAGGTGCAAACACATCCACCAAAACCTTCCTAGATGCCTGAATATCTGTACTAAACAGTGCAGTACTGAATGGCATTAAAGCTATAATGCCCCCACTTATCAGCCTGTTTCCCATCAATAAGCACCCAGGTAGCCGCTGTGGCTCCAAGGAGCCTTCTCATATATTTGAACTCCTGCATAAGAATCTCAGGTAGATACAGTTGCAAGGTACAAGTTAAACAGCTTTGGTGTAGACAGAATATGGAAGAGTCTCACTCCACAGGTCCATTCATGCATTTACCAGAAGAAAAATTTGAATTGATTCTTAAGAGTCTGAAACACTTCCAAAGGAGCTGTAGTATTTAGAATCATAAAACAGAACCAAATAGAATAGTTGTTTGGGTTGGATGGGACCTTTAAAGGTTCTCTAGTTCAATCCCCCTGCAATGAGGAGGGACATCTCACACACACTACATTAGGTTTCTCAGAGCCCCATCCAACCTGACCTTGAATGTTTCCAGGAATGGGGCTTCTATCACTTCTCTGGGCAACCTGTTTCAGTGTCTCACCATCCTCTTTGTAAAACATTTCTTCCTTCTGAATCTATCCCCTTAGTTTAAAAACCCTTACCTCTTGTCTTACCATTTACCTAGGATCTTTATCTGGAAATCCCCCCTAAAGCTCAGGAAAATATTTCTGACATGGAACACAGTTGCTAGATTACTGTGTCTGCTTCGTCACATACAAGATATGTAGCTCTGAAAATATTTTAAAATCTTTAAAATAAATTTAAAATAGTAATAATAATAGTAATTATTCTTTTAAAAAAGCAAAACAAGGAAAACTAGAGCTGGAGTACAAATTACAAACCAGCTTTTAATTGACCAGCTGAGAGGGCTACATGTTGTCATTAATATTCTGAAATGCAGGGCAGTCAAATCCCCAAAGATAATAGTCAAATTAAGTGCATAAGCACCTGCTTAACTTTAAATCACATGAATAAAAATTATGCACCCAACTTTCACTATACTTTTTTCAAGCACTAGTAGCACCTGAATGGTTTTCTGTGTTTACATATAAACAGCACAGAGGCAGAATATCATCTGCTCAGACACACAGGTCTGAGAAACTTCTTTTCCATGCTGTCCCTCGTAGTGTGACCTTTCAGGGAAGTTAAAGGGAAGCTGGTTTAAAGCATAACAACCCAATGCCTCCTTTCCTATGCTCACTTGTAAGAACATGAAATAGAAGGGAGGATTCCTTATGTCATTGCTCTGTCCTGGCAGCTGGCTTATTTATATGTGAATTCAGATAGGAAGGACTAAACAAGGACTATGCAAACAGAATGCACTGTTCAAAACGTTCAAATTGTTTTAGTATCTGGGCTCCTTT
>NW_009951981.1:971824-973168 GCF_000747805.2 Chaetura pelagica | reverse complement strand
CAGATCAAGATCTGGTTCCAGAACAAACGAGCCAAGATCAAGAAGGCGACGGGCATCAAGAACGGGCTGGCGCTGCACCTCATGGCCCAGGGACTCTACAACCACTCCACCACCACCGTGCAGGACAAAGAGGAGAGCGAGTGAGGAGGCGGCGCGGCCCCCCCAGCCCCAGCCCCGCCGGCCGGGAGGCACACAGGTGCTATTTAAAAGCAGATCTATTGTCTATCCATAGTTATAAGGACTCGGATTAAGAAGAAGAAAAAAAATAAATAAAATTAATAAAATATGAACACTTACGGGAAAAAAAATAATAATCTCTATATAGCCAAACAGCATATGACCTTGTATATATTTAATTTCAGGTAAGAAATATGTGTAGCGATCTCTATTTGCTGGACAGTTTCTCTCTCCCCTTCTCTCTCTCTCTTCCCTTCTCTTTTGTTCGTTTGTTCGTTTTGTTTGCTTCACTTTTATTTTTTTTTCTTTTCTTTCTCCGTGTCTGTTGCTCTTCTTTCACAGTAAATGTCCGACTTTCCTGACCTTTCGTTTGTTCCTTTGGTTTTTTTTTTTATGTGTGAATTTCTGTCTCTATTTTTTTTTTTCTTTTTCCCGAGGAAAAAAAAAAATAATCATACTAATTCTGATCCACAGACTGCGAGACTGAACCCGCCGCTACAAGCCAAAGATTTTATTATGTTCAGAAATCTGTAGTCTGAAATAAAGTGTAGACTGTGTTCAGGATTCAGGCTGGCTGTAATTCTTTATTTTAGCATCTGGATGTTTGCGTATATATATATATGTTTTTTATATATATATATACACACACGAATATAAACAATAACTATCTCTGCACACACAAGCTGGGTATATGGTGCCATTTCGGTGGCGTAATTAGTTTCTATTTTTGATGGATCGGTGCAGCAATTTAAAACCACTTATTCCCTGCTTAAAACCCTGTCCGAGACCTTATATCTTTTTTTCTTCTTTTTCTACCCTTAAAAAAAAAAAAAAAAAGCAATTCTCTCTGCCTGTTTTGGTTGTGCCTCCCCTCCCGCATTTCCCTTTTTAACAAGAAATAAAAAGCAACGTGTAATAATGGTAATAATGTATCGCCAGCTCCTGCAGGACAAAATGCCTGAAACCGTCTGGATGTTTAGACCTCCGGGATGTGTGGAAAAGGGATTTTCCAGACAGCTCCATGCCTCGCTCCGAGAGGCTCCGCTCCCACACGGAGTGTCCAGCCAGGAGCTCTCTCTCCCCGGGCAGGGCCGGGCAGGGCAGGGCAGGGCAGGGCAGAGCCGTGGCGAGGAGAGGAGAGGACCGGAGCGGTCGCTTCTCGGCACC
>NW_009951981.1:970016-971018 GCF_000747805.2 Chaetura pelagica | reverse complement strand
CGAGGGCTCCGCTCCTCTCTGCAGGCCGAGGAGCCAGGAATACTCGGAGGGTTTAAATAAATGTTGTACAGCGCCATCTAAAGTTCTGCGTCTCTTTCTCCCTCTTTTTTTTTTTTTTTTTTTTTTTTTTTTTCCTTTCCATTGGATTGAAACATAAACTTAAATCTTCCGTACCCAGTAAAATACTCCGTCTTCCAAATTGCGAGCCGCAGAGCTCGGGGAGAAAGCGGCCACCGACATCCCGCCCCGGCGAGGGCAGCTACAGGACACGGGGGGCACCTTTAGGGACCCCCCCACCCGGTCCTGTTTCACTTGCTTCTGTCGGGGGGACAGGGAGAGATTGACCCCTCCAAACCCCAGGCTCCAGTCAGTTCAGTTCTTTGCCTTGGTCTATACCCACCGCCTCGCACTCCCCTGGAGCTGTATAGGCGAAAAATACAATTTCTGCCTAAACATGGGATAACGATCCTCTCCAAAAGCCGGGTCCGGCCTTGCCGTGCCGAGGCAACAGGGCACAGACCCGCTGGGAACCGTGCCCGCAGGACACGGGTGATGCCAGGGCTGGGCTGAGCGGAGCTTCCGGGGCCCCTCGCCTCCTCCCACCCCACCGATGGACCCCTGACCCCCTGCCTACCTGCAGCCGGGGACAGGCTCCCGGGCGCGGGGGTCGCCCGCAGGGTGGGGAGGTCCGGAGGAGGAGGATGAGGAAGATGAGGAAGGGATTGCTCAGCCGTGGGGTGTTTGGCCAAGCCCAGCTGAGCTGGACAAGTCAGGAATAAAGACGACGGGGGAAATATAGAGCAGATTAAGGGAAGCCTAAAGAAGATTATTTAAACAAATCAGGGATTTTAATGTAATTATGCTTTTAGGATTTCTCGGCGAGAGCAGCTGAGCGGGGTCTGGCCCTGGCTGGCTCCACGAGTGACCCCCGTCCCCCGGGGTGCCAGGGGCAGAGGGCCCCTCGGGGGATGCTCTCCAGTGGCAGGTGGGGGGGGCCCGGGC
>NW_009951981.1:968087-968826 GCF_000747805.2 Chaetura pelagica | reverse complement strand
GGGGCCTGTAGAGACCGGCCTTGCCCCGGCCGCCCCCCCGCGCCCCGGGTCCCCCAGCCACGTCCGAAGCCCCGTGGGGGCGGCGGGTGATCCCGGCGGGAAGTTGCCCCGATCCTGCCGCGTCCCAGGAAGGTCCTGGCAAAGGGGATACGGCCCAGAACACCCCCCCAAGCCCGGGACTCCGGCTTCTTGTATGTGAAACCGATTCAATTTAACTTTTGTCTTACAACAAATAAACGCAGAGCGGCGGTCGGATCAAAAACACAACTCGAACGGTTTCCGATTAACCCTAAAACCGTTCCGGGAAAAGCTTTGAGAATGGTAAAGGACTGGAATTTGGAGAAAAAAAAAGTTACACAATGTGAGTTAAAAAAAAAACAAACTAAATTAAAAATCTGTCACTGTCCCTCTGCTGGGGAGCTGGACACGCAGAGCCCCAACCCCGGGCTGGCTGTTGACAGCAGCGCAAGGTGCATCTTTATGCTCTACATCAAACGGCTTTGAAACAGATTTAAAAGAGTGTATGTAAACTAGCTCCTGGAGCTCTTTCTTCCGGTTGAGCAAGTCGGTGAACCAGGCTTTGCTGGAAGGAGAAGCCCCTTGCTATGAGATCTGATCTTTACTGCACCAGGTGAGCGACCCTTGCATTAAAAAGAGTTTGTTTGTTTGTTCTTGGTCACTTTGTCTGTTCAGGGGCAGCGAGGAGGAGAATAAAAATTTCGTTAGCTTCGGCAGCAAC
>NW_009951981.1:941444-967249 GCF_000747805.2 Chaetura pelagica | reverse complement strand
CCCGGCCCCCTGCCCGGGTGGCCGCCGGCTCCCCGCCCATGCGGATAGAGAGGCTCGGGGACCCTGCGGGGGGCACCAGCGCTCTGAGGTGTCCTCGCACGGCAACAGGAGTACGTGGAGGAGGAGATGCACCTGCATGGCCTCGCCGGGCCCCGGAGCCACGCTGGGGTTAAGATTAAGCCCTAAAATGTGGAATGAAGGGAGCCAATGAAGACTGTGGCCTGGTGGGTCTGCTCAGTTATGAAAAGACTGAAGAAGGCATGGGAAATAATATTAACTTTAAGATCAGTCCTGTTTTTTTGGTGTTGTTTTTTTTTCTTCTTCCAGAGAACAATGCCTGCCTTATCTCCCTCTGAATAAATAAATCATAACTGCCAGACAGTTCCCCAGTACAATAAACTTGACCAGATCTCCCAACAATTAGTTACGCGTTCTCTCAGCTCTGGTAAAAGTCTTGTTAAATGTGATGAATGTAAAAATAAGCTACCCTTGAATGTACTTTGCAAGATCTTTATTGGAAAAGTACAAATATTTAAGCCTGGTAAGGAGATAAACCCATAATGAAAGAGGTTGGCTGGTAGAAGATAAGACCAGAGATAGGAATAGAGTTTTGGATACCAAGTGAAATACAAATTGGATTGTGCCCTTTTACTGGGTCCTGGTGTTTTCCTGGTGCAGCTTTAACAAAACATTAAATATATACTCTCTCACTTCAGGAACCAGGCACTGACTCCAGCAGCAGTTTTGGTGCAGAGGGCTGCCAGCTTGACCCCTTCCAGTAGCAGATTCAGCTCCCTAAAATGCTGTCTGGGAGCATGACACTTTGGGTACTGCAATGCTTTCTTCTTAGGGGCTGCTGCAGCAGCACCTGGAGCCCAGCTGAGGAGGTGCTTCCCATTAGGCCAGGCTGGGGCAAGCAGATGTTGCCCATCAGTGCTTAGGAGATGGCAGTCAGTGCTTTGGATGGAAGAGGGAGGCTTGGTGGGAGGCTTGCTCCTGCTTCCTTAGCAGAGATAAGGAAAAATGTTTCTCTCTTTGAATCCTCCTGACTTCAGCTCCCCATACATTGGATAGTGGCACTGCCCACAAGAGCCCTGCTCCAGCTTTGTAGTCAGGGACATCCATGGTAGCTGCCCCCAAGCCATGGATTTGCCAGACAAGAACAGAGCAGAAGACTCAAGCACCAGCATGCAAATAGCCCTGAGAGGTGACCCCAGGAGATATCCTTCTGGCTAGAAACCTGGTAGACCTTATCACAGCTGAGGATCTTTGGTTGCATAAGAAAAATATTCAGTACCTATTTTTTGTTGTTGTTTCTCGGGAAGGGCTGATTTTCTCCTTGTGATCCCCGCAGTTGTGTGTTTTTAGTTTATTGACTTGGCTGCACCTGTGTGATAGGGATGGAAGGTATGGTTCTCCCTGGGGAAAAGGAGCAGGACCTGCACTGAGGCCTTTCTCTGCAGGTGCTATGAATCAGGATCAGGCTCTGGAGTAGGCAGAGCTATTTCTGTTAGTGTTGGTGCAGAGGAGGTCACTGAGCTGGGCAAGGCTCCTGGGTCACCTCCACATCAGGAGGCAGTGCTGGGAGATTCCTTGCATTTTCCAGCTATGCCCATTGCACAGCGATGGATGCCTTGGTGCAGCCCAGCTCTAGATGTTTATAGCACTGTGCCATCTCCTTCAGACCATGCTATTGGGAAAGCTGGTGAAGCTCCACAACTGTGGAAAAGCAGGTAGGGAATTTCACACTGAAGGTTTATAGCTTGGAGCAAGAAAGGAGCGAAACTTCAGAGCAGCAGCCTGGAGGTTTCTTATTCAGCCTTAACTTCTATATGTCTTTTTACATGGAGGGTCATATATTTAAAGTGGATTTCTGGATTAATTTAAGGTTGTTAGGGGCTCTCTCTCTTAAGTGAAAACACACAAGAGCCATGCTTTCTTGTGGAAATGAGCATAAATATGGATCTGTTTCTGTAGTGGTTTAGCACACAGCTGAGTTTACTCCAGAAAATGTCTGTTATAGGATGCATCATATAAATTTATTTTGAGTCACATCTTAGATACTGATTGTGTCCCCCATAGATAATAATACCAGTTTGGGGTTATTACAGGTTCTGTGATGTAGCTGTTTAATATTTGACTTTTTAAAATATGTTCCACTTACTTGTAGACCACACAGGCTCTATCAGGGACACCTGGTATCTATTAGATTGTTTCAGTCCGTGGAACAAAGCTAATCTGATACAACTAGCAAAGTTGGGAGTTTTGCCATTGATTTCAATGGCAGCAGGATGGGACTCAGAAGGCTGAACTGTAAAAACACAGCTCCATATGATTTTATTCACATCTAGCCTGTCAGGAGTAAAATCCCAGCAGCCAGAGGTCAGGGGAGCTGCACTGCTTTGAGGTGCACACAGACAGGATTGCAAGCAGAGACAAACGACATGCATGCGTGGATTTGCCAACTTTCACCTGAGGTTTAATTTAAAAATGAGCATCAGCTTAGTCTGAGCTACAGCAATAGATTAGTGGCCTGAATATTGCTGCAGATAGCATAAATCCTGGCAAAGATAATAGGCGTGTGGTAGTGCCAGTAGAAAGTAGAGCACTCCTCTGTGCCTTGTATGCTGTACCTCTCTGAGTACCCAGGAGAAGGTCCAGTTGCAGCTGGCAGTGTCAAACACCCAATCCTCCCACCTGGGGTCATTTCTGAGCCCTAAGCCTGGTGGAAATGCTGAGCCCCCGTGAGCTGGCAGAGGTGCAGTGCCCATGGTCCTGGGGGAGGCACAAACTGACTTCCCAGGGGGGTTAACAGCACATTTGTAAGATGTTTCTCCAGAAGAATGAAATCCAGGGCGCTACAGAAAACTTCAGGATTCTGCAGATGCCCTTTAATCCACTAATTCTTGACTACTGCATGAAATTCCTGGGGGCTCCCCTTGCTCCCCCTCCCTCCAAATCCATCACAGAATTGGCTTCAAAGGTAGTGTCCTAAATGGTGGACTGGTTTCAAATGGTTTGGCTCTGCTGGTTTTACTGCTGTGCAGACAGCACGGGCACCTGTCTCTTGTGTGCTGGTTTAGCCCAGCTCCAGAGAAGTCCCTGCTGTGTGGATGCTGAGTGCAGAGGAGACCACAGCACCCAGCCCATGCTTCTGCCTTTCAGGAAGGCTTACACCTCTGCCATGGATTTTTGTGCTTTGATGTGTGTTACTCAGTCGGTGGGTTTCACTACCCTGAGCTTGAGAAGTTACTTGAAAGCTTTATTTAAAGTCACAGGTGTCTGTCAGGCTCCAAGCTCTTCTCTATGTCAAAGAAATTATTAAAAAAACAGAATGAACTTGCAGAGAGAGTTAAAGCTCTAAAAATAAATATGACTCTTCCCCATGCATAGAAGGACAGAAGATGGTCTTGTAGACAATTTCTTGAGTCATCTGGCCCAGCCTTTTGCATCCCACAGGGTAGAGGTTGCATTAATCTACCCCTAAAGTTCTCTGTTCTTAGGTATCACTTCTCCTGGAGTTGTAACTATCTCAACAAGCAGTTACTGTGTTTGCCAGGGCAGCAGTGATCAACTGTACCATTGCAATTCTTTTTATCCTTCTGTTTCTGCAAGAATTCTTTAATTCAGAATAAGACCCAGGTAAATGTTTGTGCATCAAATGAGTTTTCTGGTCAGTTAAATAAAACAAAAATTAATATAGATATGCAGGAACTTCAGTAACTCTTTACCATTTTGTTAAATAATGGAATTAACTTTGTACTAACTTTTGCCAGTGTCAAAGCATTCCTGTTAAAGGTTTTAAAATGATTTCTGAGTAAACCAAGACAAGTACTAGAATAGACCTGCATACCATGTTTGTCAGAAATCCTTTAGAGCTGTATTTTGGGTAAGAGAATATCAAATTAATCCAATTGGAGCTTATGTAAGAGTAGCAAACTAAATACGAATTGATGTAATTTATTATTTGCCAGTGAATTACTGAAATTATTACGTGACCATTTCAAATACCCCTAGAAGAGAGAAAATTCCCTAAAGCCGGAGATCAGACCTGCACCAATTTTCAGCAATCCACAGGTCCTGGGAGTACAAAGCCATCCCCAGAGCTAGCCCTAATTCAGAATAACTCCAGCCCCTGCATTCCTGGCAGACCACAACAAAAAGACAGTAAATGGAGCCAGGTTTTTTTGGTCCAGTCAGCCCTTCCTACTGTGCTGCAGGCTCAATGGTTTGCTTCACACGAATGCAAGACTGGACTCAATATATATATATATATATAAAAAATTTATTTATTTATTTTCCCCTTCCCCCCTTGTCCCCTTTCCTCTGCCCCTTCTTTGCTTTTTAAATGCCTGTAGAAAGAGAAATTCACTCCAGAGTTGTTGGGCTCAGCCCCCCCCCCTCCCAGTTGCAGCTTATGATGCCACGTCGCAGGTTCTCAGCCATAAATAAGACCACATTGCTGAGATCAGGGGGTTTGCAATATTATCAACAGGGACATCACAGGAAAAAAAACCTCGGGGCCTGATCCTGACCCTTTTGAGCTTCATAGGAGCTGTTGCACAGGGAGCAAGCTCGTGTGCTATACGTGCAGAGGCATTAAGCTTAAAAGCAAGCTCTTTAAAAGGCTGCATTGTTTCTTGCTTGTACTCATAGTTTCTCGTGTAAAGTTCTATATATTCTTCCACAATAAATACATGAAACAGTTAATCCAACGTTATATTGTTTAGTAATATTTTACTTGCAAATGACCATCATTTCTTCTCTGCTCTGTTTGTTCTTCTGAATGTCTGTTTTATATGCTGGGAATGGAGGAGCTATTCTTTTAATGCCCATTTCTTTCTGATGATAATCGTTCTTCCTGGCAAGTGCTGTGACTCCAGCTAGTCTATATTTTTGATTAGTAAATATTGACCCACAAAGGCAAGGAAGGTCTGAGCTATGATACAGCCAAACCAAACAAATAGAAACCAGCCAGCTTGTTGTTGTTGTTGTTTTGTTATATTTCTATTATTTTCTGGACAGACGTACCCTCCTCTGAGGTGGTTCTAAATTACTGGTGATCTTGTCCCAACAGGGATGTAAGCCAGAATTTTTTTTATAGCAGCTAAAGTGAGGAGGAATGGGAGTCTGGTGGGTTGGCTAATACCCTTCCTGCCCTGCTGGCTGGAGGGGTGGCACCTGCGTGGCTCCCTGGGGGTGTCGGGGTGGTGGCCCACGGGGGGGATGCTGAGCATCCCTCAGCACCGCCGGGTGCAGCGCTGGGCTGGCACTGCCAGCATGGGTTTGCTGTGGGTATTTAGGGCTGGAGGGAAGCTGGTGCCTGAGGCTGGGGCCCAGCCAGTCCCCACAGCCAGCTCGGGGCTGTGGTAATCCCCCTTCTCCTGGTGATGCCCAATTGCAAAGACAACCACCGGGCCAAATCCCCAGCCCTCACCGAGGCAAAATACCATTGACTTTAATGAGCGTTTGCAGGGAGATTTCAGATAAGTCAATGTGGACTTTTGTCTGCGTGAGGACTGAAGGATTTGGTCTTTTACAGTACAAGGTTAATCAACATGCAGGAAATTCCCACACCCTGTAAAGGGCCCTATTGTACCTCTGCTCAACAGAAATCTCTGCTGAAGCACTGGGGTCCTCTGCTAAAAAGCTGTGGGTATGATACGAACCAAAGTAACTCCAAGTCAGTTAACAGGATCTTCCCAGGAATGGATAAAAAAACCCAAAACGAAACAAAAAAATAAAGGGGGGGGGGGGAAGAAAAAAAGAGAAAGAAAGCAAAAAAAAAAAAAAGCTCCCACCAAAAAAGGCAACCTGAGTAATTCAATAGGAGTGGGGTGGAAGTGCTTGCTCCTGCTCTCATTAACATCAATGGGAGTTTTCCCATTGATGGAGCCCATTCTGCAGGAGAGGAACTGGGCTTTACAGTAGCATTTTAAATTATATTCAAAGGTCACTTAAATTATATGGTCGCTTTAAAACTGCTCTCCAGAAACCTGAGCAATATTCAGTTATGCTGGGCACTTGCCTGAAAGTGTCAATTAGGATCTCTTTGGATACATTCACTTTTGAAAAAGCCAGTTGGCATCAGCAGCTTGTTGTAGGAGCTGCTGCAGTCTAAGGTGTTAAAATGAAGCATTTGTTTTTGAAATGACCTATAAAGCCTGTCAGCATTTGCAATCCAGCTTGTGAGGGGTTGTGCAAGGCAGACTGTTTGATGTCCAGGCAGATAGTTTGCCACCTTGGGCAGGATCCAAGTTTTTCAGGGAGCTGAAATTATCACCAGACGGTATAGAAATACTACCGTTTGGCAACACGGAGTATTGATAGAGACACCACCCTATAAATAATCTATTCCTCCTTCACTGCTATGAGATCCTGGAAATAATATACTCTATTATGAATGAAAGGTGTCAAAGAATAGGTTAGAAAATGCGAACACAGCCAAATGGCTCACCTGCCAGTGCAGGCACAGCTTGCCTTGTAAATAAGTTAGTTGTGCTTTCCTTGCCTGGTATTGTATCTGCAAGAAGCAATAAAGAGTCTAAATACAGCATTAATTCTCAGCCTTATCACTTATGAATCCATTATGCCTTCATATAATTTCCTAATATTTATCTAGATGAACTAAATGTTACAGAAAATTTAAAGGTGGTAAACATGCTGTCTGCTGAATTATTCTGTGCGTGCTGGGAAAGTAGCTCATGGCAGAATTGAATTATTTAATATTATTTTCCAGTATCATGTAGGCGAAGTATAAGCTTCATTTTTGGATTATGATTTGTATTATGAAATGCTTATCAAGTGTTTTCCAAAGATTAGTTTAGTTTTAATTAAATAAACCTTTCTCAGGAGAAAGCTCCCAACTACTCTTCGTACCCAGAGGCTACCGTACTTGTTGTTTTTAATTATTTTTCACTGTTACCCAAACTGCTTTGGGTACTCCTGCCCAATTAAATCAAAGACACGAGTTTCTTATACACAATATGTTTAATATTTAATTTTAATTAAATTAATTAAATTGTTTATTTAATTTTATGTGCATTATTGTGCATGGAGCAATGCAAAATTTATGATAGGAAGAATTTGTGGGAGCTTTCAAACAAGCTAATTACTGAGGTAAAAAGAGACTTCTCTCTTCCTAGGGAATAGGCATTCGACCATAAGGAGATAACAAAAACTGGAGTTGTTTGGATAAAATAATAGGTGGTTGCACAGCATAAGAATTATTTGTTTTACCTTACTTTATCTTGTAACCATGTATTATAATACTTGATTGTATTCTAATAGCTTTGACAACAGCCTTCTCCCCCAGTTGTTGCGGGCAGATAATCAAGTATTTATCAGGGTAAATAAACCTGAAGCTAAAATAGAAATGTATTTGGAACATTAAAAAACAGCAACTCACGTGCCACAGATACACATTTTTTGTCACATCCTGAGTCTTTCAGACCCATTTATCTCCCAGGTAATCTTTACAAGAGACTGCTGTTTATTAAAAGGGGTAGCAAATAGAGAAAACCCTATTTTTTTCATGAGGTGGATGCAGATTATTATTATTTTTTTTTCTAATGAAGATTTCTTTTTCATCCAAAATGAGCAGCACAATATTTTGGGTGCTGTTTTAATCTGGTAGTGCATTGTTTGGAGAAGGTCGCCGGCACTGGGTGTAGGTGATGGCAGAAAGCTCTTTTCCATGTTATTGATGTGGGAAGTTAATAAGCAAGAAAAACATAAAAATGTCTATTTGTAACAATATTGGGTTTTAAGATTTATGTGAAGGCAGGTCGGAAGCCTCTCTTCTGTGCATGAACATATCCACACAGAGGCTACGGGGACCCACCCAGAGCCCACTCGACTCACTGGGGGTCTTTCCCTTGATACTGGGATGGGGGGAAGGGGGTTGAAACAGGCCCTTCTGGGCTGATTTCTCAACACTCGAGGAGGCAAACCTCCCACTGCACCCCGGCTGCATTAATCAGGAACACAGCTCCAGGGAGGAGAGAGCAGGATCAGGTCCCTCTGCTGCTAGGCAGCTGCAAAGGGTCCCGGAGAAGCAAACCAGGCTCCTGGAAAAGCCAGATCAGCCTTGCTTGCTCCTGCAGCCTTGCAGTTGCTGTGCTGCCTGCAGCTGCCAGCACAACCGTTCCATCTGAGCCAGATGTGGGTTCTTTTGGGAAAAAAATAAGGGAAATTATTTTGGTAAGTTCCCCCCCACCCCCCAGGAACTCATAACGCATCTTATGAACTTGATACATGTGCAAAGTCATGATGTGCATTATCCCTTTCCCTGTTTGAGGGTTAAAAGTGTTTTCAGAGTGAAATATAACACATTACTTCTCTGAGTATTGTGACAATTGAAACAAATATAAATAAATGTATTTACAGGAATTATTCATATAATAATTAACAACTCCTCAGCCCCAAGAGCAGAACGGCAAAAAACAATCTTTCTTGAATGTTAGAGATGCTCATAGAGCAATAGTTTTATTTCAGCAGATTAAATAGTATCATAAAAGTAGCTGATGATGCAGTAAATTAAAAATCAGACTGGGGTCGACTTTACAGCAGCTTTTTTTTTTAGTCTAATACAATTACCCATTACTGGCTAAACATTAGTTTTAAATCAACAGCAGTTGTCACAAAGAATTTTCTCTTAAAATTATTACTGGGAGAATCTAAAATGAGAGCAATATTACTGGATATACAAAGCCTGAAGAAATCTTAATACTGAAGGAGCACACATCATAAAGCCTCATCTAGATGTAATTTTTTCCCTGCAGTCTCTATTCATGTGTAGACCCAGGCAGAGGGATACATACGATGCTCCTGCCTGAGGTAGGTGCATATACCAGGAGGCAAATCCACTTCAATTCAGAGAGATTCCAACCCCTTCTTAAAACATTCTGTGCAATATAGGAAAAGCTCAAGAGTTCCAACAGTTTGCCGTGGGAATGGGGAGAGGTTGGATGCCCTGAATAAAATGGCAAAAGGCTGCATGATGCTGGAGACTCAGGGGGGAGACTGGGGGGGAACTGGGGGTGCCACAGGGTCCCCAGGCAACGTGGGGGGTTCCTACTCCACAGCTCCCTGTGGCTGGCACCAACACAGCACTCAGACTGCTGTCATTCCCAGCTACCGTCACAACAAGAATGGGTGCAAAACAGGCATTTTTGGACACTTTCTTTTCCTTCCCTTCTCAGGAAGACCTGAGAGAAGACTGGAGAAAAGGACAAGTGTATCAAGCTAATGTGGTGCACTCAGACTGGGGCATTTTGCAGGTACAAATAAATGTTTTTACCAACCACAAAGACATGCAGAAGCTGTTGTCAGGGTTCTTTGCTTGCAACAAAGTGGGTAGAGGCTTGGAAATAAGTTCCATGATGTAAGTCAAGGCAGGTAACTGCAAGGGAGAAATAGCTATATGATTTACAGAGTAAATGGCTGGCTTCACTAGATTTCATTATATTAACCAAAAGGTTCTTTACGTTTCAGCCTGTTTATATTTTATTCAGAGATCTTCCAGGGCAGGAGGCTGAGCAGGTATGTTTCTTCCATTTCTTCAGATGCGTGCAGGGTTCCCGGAGTTATTTATAAAGGCAAACTTTGACTTTTATAGGCAGGGCAAGATTATTTTCCCTAGCTAAATATGTTTTAGTAAGTGTGCTAAAGTTACTTTAATATATAGGCCTGTTACCAGATGAGCTTACTGCAACAGCTGCTATTTGTCCATGACAGCATACTGCTCTAAGATTGATGGGTGGAGGACTTGTAGGAGCCAGCACCAGGGAGACCCTGTCCTGGCACCCTGGGCTTCCCCAGCTGGTGCCCTGTACATAGTCAGAACAGCAAATGCAGGCAGGTCAGTCCCTGGCCACCATCTGGCAGCGCTGCCTTGCTGTGGCTATTGCTGGACAAAATGGAGCCAGGGAGCTGTGGGAACCTGTTTTTGGGGGTCCCAATGTTATTGCTTATTGCACACGAGGCCCCAAGGGAGCTGGTAATTGAGGGAGGCAGGGCTTGTACAGAGCAATGGGAAGATACATGGCGTGAACTTTCTTCAGGTTCAGAATTTGGGTAGAGACCTCAGAAGAAAGGAAGTGCAGCAAAAGGAGAGTGAGAAGGTGGAGGGTTTGACAGCAAAAACCTGAGCCAGCTTCTGCTTACTGCTAGGATAACTCATCCCTTTGTGTGGGGCATTTCCGTGAGCATAACTGCACCGTGTGTTGATGCTGTCTTTAACTTCTTTTTCATCCAACACTGGCCGTTCTCCTTCCCTTTGTCCGTGTCATCAGCTGCATTGTTACCCAAGTTCTCCTGCCCTTTCTGCAGAGAAATTCCCAGCCTCTGGCAGCACCCATTTCCCCAGGCCCTCCTGCAGCTACAGCTGCACTCCCACAGCCCTGGTCATTGAGGGGTCACCTTCTGGTGCACTAACCATCTGAGTGACAGGATGAACTTCCAGGTCTGTGCCCCAGAGCTGCTGTGTGACTCCTTTCCTTCCTCTTGCTCTGGGACTGGAGCCCTGCAGGCAAGGTGAGGATGAAAGATGAAGGAGGACACTTTGGTGCTGGGGTTCCATGAGCCACAAGCACAGCTAATTTCTGCTTCTCCTCATGAGGGTGCAAAAATTTTCTGTGACTTTGCATCTGAGACAGGAGTGCAGGTCTTCAGGAAGGGTATTCTTGACCTGACAATGCTCCACCAGTGCTGTTCAGATCCACCACGTAAGTTCCACCAGATTGGAACCACCTCAATCTGCAATGGCAAAGCTGTGTGTTGTATCACAACACAGTCTATCCTATTATTTAATAGAAAAATCCCCCCCCACATATGTTTTTATAGAAGAATCTGTTTGATTGATGTATTTTAAAGAAAATCATTTTAAAAACTGGTTTAGAACAGCACTTCTGGACTTATAAATGCCATGAATTTAGTGGTACCAAGGCTCTCCTTTCTTGCTCTGCATCTCCCAGTCCAGCAGATAGCCTTGATGACAGAGAGTTCAGAGCATTTCATGCTGTATTTAGCATTACAGTTGTTTGATGAAGTGGAGCAATTTAATTATTCCCATTTTTCAACAGTGGAGCTGAGAAATAGAAAACTAAATGATTCGCCCAAAGTTGTACAAGAAAGTCTGTGGCAGAGAAAGGCTTTGCCCTGGGGCTTTCCTGCAAGACATTATTAAGACTCAACTTCAAAGACAGGACATTTTGATTCATAAAACAACTGCTGCTGCTCTAGGACGGAGTTCTACCTTGTCTACCTCAGCTTCAGGCCAGCATAATTTGTGGTGGGTAGGAAAAAGAAAAAACACCCAGAAATGAAGAAGAAACTGAATCTCAAAAACCTGAGAAAATTAATGGGAGAGAGGCAGAGGCTTCTGGTTAATTTATTTCCTTCTTATGCAAGAGGTGTAGGTAGGGATGTAAAATATATCACATGAGGTTACTTACATGTGTGTGCACAGACCTACATTGTGTTCCTGTTCACAAGTTTGATCTATTTAACCATTTTGGTCATGCTCTTTATATTCCCTGCAACAAATAAAAGGCGGCCCTGTAGGCAAAAGTCTTGCACACCAGGTTTAAGTCTAGAAGTAATTTTGTTTTGTTCACAGTGGAGTTATTAAGCCCTCGTAATATGGGTTTACAGCCGAAGTGCTGACAGACTTAATTTCAAGAGCAATGTGATTAGGGTGATGTGCAAGGTAGGTCTGTACTGGTACTTATCTTGATTAGCTGTGACAGGGCTGTAAGCCCAGCCGACTGAGGAGAAAACAACACTAAGGCAAAGAAACAAACCTCCTCCATCAGCACACAAATTTTGCTTTTGGAGACATGCATAGAATCATAGAATCATTAAGGTTGGAAGGGACCTTAAAGATCAAGCCCAACCCCCCTGCCATGAGCAGGGAACCCCTCCACTAGATCAGGTTGCATTAGGGGACTCGTGATGCCAAGCAAATTCCAAACCAGCAGAGATTCACGTGGGCTTTTTCGCTAATATTTATTTTATGACACATTATAACTACTGTGTGTTTCTGTTGCGATGAACCCTTGGGAAATAAACCTGGGAACTGTGTTGTGGTGAAAGCCAAGAGGCCACAACTTTATTAAACACAAAGCTGGCGCAGAAGGTGCAGACGGGAGCGGTGGGTGTGGGCTGAGGGCAGGCAGCAGGGCTGCCAGGCTCCCTGCCTGGCACCTCCGTGTCCCTCTCGCTGGGACAGGCAGCCCTGATCCCTCAGGTCATGCTTTGCACCTGCTCGTGTCCACCCAGGCCAGTGGAAATGTCACCGTGCCCGAACCAGCTGCGTGCCGGGAGCTGCGTCCCGCTCAGCTGGGGAGCGGGGATTATTCGCAGTTATTGCTCTGAGGAGAAGCTGCAGAGGGAAAGGAAAATTAAGGAAAGCCAACATTCTCCATAAAAAAATAATTCCCTGGCAGTGTTGATCAGCTGTGTGTATCATTCTCAGTTACTTGCCTGGCTCCTGCTCCAGATTGTATTTCTGCTTGGGTGTCACAAGGCTGCCAGGGTGTGCACCTCTTCACAAACACAGATGCTGGTGAAGTGAACGCAAACATACACCCCCCTCCTCAAAACAAGTGGGTATAGAATAGGAAAATATCCATCATTTATTAATGAGATGGTAAAACCCAAATCTAATGAGTTTGTACTGTGTGAGCACCAATCTCGTTAAAAAGCTCTATTCCCTTTCTTTTAGATCAAAACCTGCAATAGTCCTTCCCTAAATATTAATCATTTGTCTGCTGGGACCATGTTCATTTTCCATTTTGTTCTTCCACCAGCATTTTTAGGGACTGAATAATTGCTCTCTGGAAACAATTATAAACCTGGTTAACTCTTCCCTTACCCACCTTCTCTTCAAAGTGCTGTATTTTGTCCTGGTTTTAAGGGACCTGTGAGTCTGGTCCTTCATTCCCTCATTGTCTGGGGACTGAAAGATTGTATGGTAAAAAAAAAAAAAGTGGAAGGCAAATTAATACCTTTTAAACCTTTTAAGTCAGTGATTTTATATGGGGGTTTCTATGGGATAGTGGTGAAAAATCAGAGGCAAAAGTAAACAGTGTGCATGGATGGGCTCTTAGTGATACTTGTTTCTAGATGGGGGACTTGACAGCTCTCTGTAGTCAGAGCATTAATTTATTTTTTTTAATCTACTACAGAAGAAAATGGAATTTCCTTTTCTAACTCAATGGATGCTCCCTTCAAATCTCCTTGTGGGAAATGCCTATCTGTTCAAGAGTCCTGACTAGAAAAGGCTGACTCACAAAATTCCATTTTGAATATTAGACATGTCCAGAAGCAGAAGATGCAACTTCCACCCTCCTGTCTTTAATTTTCAGCTCTAATATAGACATATTTTCCCCACAGTTACAAGAGAACAGCAATGTGAAGGATGATTTGGTGGCAGAGGTCTTTGCCTGAGTGATGATGATAATATTTTGCTAAGAGATAACAGGGTTATTCATTTTCCTTCACTGAGGCAAAGGCACGTGTTATTTCTAAAAGTGTGGAGCTTAATGCCTGAAGCCAGGAAGTGTGTAGCAAAAAGCACTCTGAATTTTCTGGCTCTTCAGGGGTCAGATCTTAGAAGCTAAAACTCAGATCCAATAAAGGGAATTAAGAATCTCAATACTAACGAACTATTGTGGGATACAACAGTCAGCTCCAGGGGTCCTGCTACCCTGGGGCATCAAAGCATCTTATGAAGCTACTGCTTTAGTTTGTCCTCCTATTAGGAGAATGATATCTTTGCATTGACAGAACACTCTTTTGGTGTTTTGATTAAAATTTAAGAAGTTCCACAATCATCTGTTCTTGCCACTCATTGCATTATGATCCCTAAATGCCCTTTTCTGTGATTTCTCCCTTCTCAAAGGTGTCTGTGGCATTCTGATCACATCTGTCTGAAAAAGCGGGAGGACAGAACACTTGTGAAGGCACTCTAGCTCCTGATTGGAGTGGTTGTTGCATAAAAGGCTCTGGAAACAATGTTGTGCTGAGGAGTGAGGCCAAGAAGGGTCTGTGGTGCCCTTCTCTAGAGTGTCAGCAGAGCCATGAAGAGCTCGATGGTTGTGAGCAGTGAACAACTTGGCTAATCAAGGCTATTTGCAAATGGTGACAGTTGAGCAGTTCTTACTGTGGGGAATTTTTTCCAATTACTGATAAGATCATTCAGCACCGCATTGGTTTTCACTCTCTGGAGGTGCCATAAGATCTTGGCAGTAAAATACAGTCTTTGCCACAACTCCAGGCTGCAGGTCTTGCTGAAGGTCAGACAGTGCTTGGGGCACTGAGGCCCTGCCCCACCTGAGCCCTCTGCAGGTGTCATGCAGGACCCACCACTTGCCAGTGATTTCTGTTCTTTCAAAGAAGCAGTTGTTGAAGTCTTCATAACTGCTCTTTCTCACCTCCTTGGGAACTCTCAGCTTTAAGAAAGACTTCTGAGAAGATTGTAGCAAAATAATTGGACGACTTTTGGCTGTTTGGATTCTTACTGACACTGACAGGTTAACCTGACAGCTAGCCAGCAAGAAAACTTGAGCAGTGAAACCAAGCTGCTCTTGTGTGCTGACTCTTCTTCTGACAATGTGGCATTTTTTGGCCAGCAACACGGAAGTCTCTTGTGAGATGTAAACATCAGTCTGGACACCTCACCCTCAGCTATGGTCACAGCTGGTAGCAGCAAAGCATGGTGTTGGATATGTAGACACAGAAATTAGAGGTGGCTGATGGACTTGCCAGTAAGGGTAGACCCAGGAGATGCTGGCCAATTTTGTAGCTAGGAGTTTCCTGCTCTCTTTTCTTGCTTAGGTGGGACTACCTAGGGTGCACTGGGGAGGTTCTGGACTTTTGGAGTATCAGACTGTTCTTGCTCTCCGTGCATGGCAGACATGCTGCATCCTTTGCCTACAGGCCCTGTCATTAATCAGACCTTGCCTTGATTGCTTATGTATTTATCCCCTTAAAACCAGACATTTTGTACAAAGATCATTGTTTTAACTATCCAGGGTTGGTGAAGAGTGTGTCACATTTTGGCCTACCTATTAACATTTCACACAGAAAGCACTGCACTGACTGTTGATGATACAGTTTGAAAAGCTGAAAGGTGGTGGTGTTTTTCCAGACTTCAGCCATAGAAGAGATCTGGTCTTTTGGCTGGTAGCTGAGGAAACCTGAAGTATTTGGTCAAGCTGCTTTAATGAGGTACAACTGAGCAACAGGGCACTCCTTACCAGGAACTGTTGGCATGGGGTCTTGCAGCACCCACCTTCAGTTGTCTGAAGTCCCCTAACTTATCAGAGTGATATGGATGGGCTGGGCATGGCTTGAAGACCCAGGACACAGGGGAAGATTCAGCTTGACAGAAGGCAGCTCTTGGAACACTTTGAGGGGGAGCAGGCAGTGGCACAGACAGCAGTGGGCAGAGTCCTGAGGCTGTCCTGCTGGAGGAGAAACATTTTTAAAATCAGCTGTCTCACTTCAGGCTTAAAAACTGCTAATTGCAGTTAACTATTTAATAGACTTTGTAGTGACTTTTACATATATGTATTTGGGTTATGGAAAATTGCATCCAATGGTATGTATCTCCAGGGCTGCTGGCACTTAGTGTTTGCCTCTTTTTACTTTGCTCTGTGTCATTTAACTGCATCACTGCCTGTTTTTATTTTCTCTTAGTCTTCATAAACTGTCATCTCAGTAGCTTTCACTGTACTTTGGTCCCATATTTCCATCACTTTCCACTATTTTTGCCTGAAGAATTGAGTGTCTTCTCTCAAAACTCTCTAAATGTGATGTATCTCATCTAGCATAGCCTGGATGCTCTGGCATGTGGGAAAAAAGGACAAACGTAACAGTTCATGTATTTGAAGAAGGACCCTTTTATACCACATCAATCTAGTATTAAAGATAAATTAAAACTTGACATTTTTTTCACTGTTTTTTTGTTTCTTTTTCTTTTTTTTTTTTTTTTTTTTTTCTTTCAGACCCCATTTAGATTTCTTGTTTACATAAATAAAACGATTTATGGCTGTGAAACAAAACAATGGGTAGTGCTGACACTGGGTTATTGAAATAGATCTGCACAGATCATGTTTTGGGGAGTATTTCAGTGTCTGTATCCATTCAGATTTTGGCTTCTCTGCAAGACTTCAGAGATCCCAAATATTGGTTCCACACACATAATAACTTATTCATAACTTCTTTATGTGCTGCTGTTCTTCCTCATAAATATACTAATAAAACTCATTATAGAAATCAAAGCCAGCTAATAAAAAAATATCTGATGGACAGCTGTCTCTGGATGCATGAATTATAATTGCATGAAGAAAGATGGTCTTATTATACCAGGATATCTTTGCTCTGAATAAATTTCTGTTACTGATGTGTAATCTTTTGACTGTGGCCAGATGATAGGAACTTGCCCAGACAAGCCCTGCACAGTATTACTATTGAGCTATGCTCTCACTTTGCAGAATTACAATTAGATAAGTGATGCTGGAAGTTGTGTCTTTGAGCAAGAGTGGCCTTAGCGAGGCTGAGGGCTGGGGGGAACAAGAAGCATTCATCATCTGAACTGGTCTTACCACTCTAGCCTGCTTTCAGGCTATAACTTAATGCCATACACTGATTTAGATGTAGCCCTTGTCAGACAAGAATAAGACTATAAGACACAGACATTCTAGGACTTGACCCATACTTTATTGTGAATATGTGATTGAACTCTGAGCTGACAGACAGACAGAGACAGCCATTAGTGTGGGAAAGAGAATTTGTTCTGCCATGTAAGATTTCAAAATATCTTAAACTCTGCTCTGTAATTTAAGCTTAGGACTCTCTCAGCAAATTTCTCAATAGTATTTGACTGAGCTGAGTGTTTTTTCTAAACTTATTCTTTCCCTCCTTTTGCTTCTGTGCTTTGCTAATAAAAATGGCAGCATCTATTTTTGAAACATCTCCTGGGGTTCTCTTATCATGACTGTCTTATTTCAAGGGATTTCTCCTTACATCTCTAGTATTCATATTAACTAGAACAAACTGGTACTGAATGTTGAAGCCACAAATCTTTAATGGGTCCCTTTGTTTTAAATTTGAGACAAGCTAAGGCACTTGCATGACAGTGATGGAAATCTGCTAAGGCTGAGCTACAAGGGCAACAACTAGAAAAGGGTAAATGAGCTGTGGATACTTGCATTTCTTTCCCTGGAAGTGTTCTGACCCTTCTCCAAGAAGCTGAGTTAACGTTGAGCAATGCTGACGCGAGAGAGCTGGAAGAAGTTTGTGTCCTCCAGAAATTTAGAGAACACCTACAAATAGGAAACTTTCTCTGAAGAAAAGGGGTTTTCTTAGTGCTGTGCCTGATCTATCAGACAAGGAGCAGCATGACATGTCAGACAGTCTTTTCTGCTCCTGATCTGATGCATATGATAAAGTAATGTGGAATCAAAACTATTTTAAGAAAGGATAAGAGCAAAGGAGCTTGCAGCATATCTCCCTCTTTTACCCTGGAAGACTTTCTTGTATATCAGGCAGAATGAAGAGAATCCAAAGGACTCACGAAAGATCCAGAAAGTAAAACATAACAATAGAAAACCCCTCCTGTTTCTTGACTTTAAGAATGCATTTAAAAAACCCCAAACAATTCTCCAGTCCTTAGTAGTCAAAGATCAGTGAAAAGATCAGAATTATATTTAGCAGTAATGAGGGCATCAGATGCACAGTGAGAAGCCTGTTCCTGTATTTATCATATTTAAGGTTTGATTAAACTATTTCTGCTTCACAAATGTACTTAATATCAACAAGAGTACTATTTACACTGATTTTTTAATTGAAGGAATTTAGTCATCTTTTATGCTTGCAATTTGCTTGCAAGCAGATTTTTTTTTTCACTTCAAATTTGTTCTGTCAAAATGGTTAGACAAGTTGTTTCTACAAACATATTTGAATTATGAATTATTTCTCAGTTATCCATAGCCACATATTTGCTGTAGGTAGACAAAAGTTAGGGTTATCCCTAAACTTGTCATCTGAGATCCTTCTGTTATCTAAGGGAGAGAAGATGGTGCCTCCAAAAGGTGCTTCATGCTATGAGGATGAGGCTGGAGTTAATCCGCTTGGGTTGTAGCTGTATCTTTCTATTCCCTATGGATAACCCTGTGCAGACCTGGAGCCTAAAGTTTAGATGGTTAAAGACACTCAAGATGTTTTGTGACTGTTATTCAGATACCATTTTTGGTCCCCAACAAAGTGGTTTAATATTTATGAGCTTCTCCTGTTCCAGACAAGTTTCAACTCTTGACTAAATTGTTTTCATCTTTAGGGCCAAATTCACTATTTGTGAACATTTGTCTGCAGACATCGAATGGAAAGATAGTAAAACAAATTCTGGTCTGGTTTCTAATTTGGTGCTGGGTTTGTGACTACAGCCTTCTGTAATTCAGCAATTCAAGGGAAATATGATGTCATCAAAGGACAGAATGTGACGTCAGCAAAGGACAGCACTGTGACAACTGATGCCATGGACAGTGTGGGCCTTGTAATAAGAAATTACAAAAAAGAAAAAATTTAGGGAAACCTCAGGAAGCTGTCTGATGCTGGGAACAGCTGCTGATACCCAGCAAGCACATTATTTTTCTTGGAAAAAGAAGGGGAAAAAAATAATAAAGAAAATCCATGTTGTAGGGATGAGTGAAAGATGACTGGAAATTGTGTGGATTGCTTTCTATGAGGATCAAGACTAAAAGCAGAGAGCAGGCAGAGCCCAGCAGTCACTGAGAGCTGGAAGCAATGACACAGGGATAGTTCCTCTGCCCGGGATGGCAGCCAGGGGCCACCCATATCCTCTGGAGCATCCCACTCTCACAGGGCTCCCACTCCCATGCCAGGGGCTCATCCATAAGGTGAGGGACTAGGATGACAGCCGTGGTACCTTGGGACATCTTTGCCAGCATCCCTGTTTGTGTGGAGCTGCCGTTTCCAGGATGGCAGCGTAAAGCACAGGAAAAAGAGAAAGTGTTTTACATGCTTTTAAACACAGGGACTAGTGATACTGTCACTGCCTGGGTTTGCCTACAAACAATGCATCCAGCTGAGTAATTTATTCTCAGTGTATAATCTTTGACAGCTGAAGAGCAGAAAAGCTGTTCAATACGTTTGGAAATGACTGCAGCTACAAGGTGTGAGAGCAGTATTTAATATCTATTTTGAAACCGATACTGGAGACACCTGATAAACTGCCAGAAGATGGGGTTTGTAACACACAGAGCTAAAATGTGAAGTACTAACAAACACTGAAGCCACTCATAGGGGAATATAAAGTAGTGTGGAGTTTGGACTCAGTTTATTTTGCCCCTATAAAATTCAGTCGTCTGAGTTGTTTAAATTTCATGGGTCAACAGGTGTAGATTGAAAATTTCACAAGAGTGAGCAGTTTTGAGTGGATCCTCCTTCATGTTGTGTTGCAAAGTGTGGGGCTGCCATGCTCTGGTTTAGCCCACTGCCAGCAGGAGCAGGAAAGAGCAACGGGGCAAAGAGAATGGTAAACAAGGAACCAAACTTCTTCAAGCCTCAGAATAAGCCGTGTTTGGTTATGGTTGAAGCCTCAGTCATTGTTGTCAAGACTCCTTGTTCTCTTATTCTGGAAACAGAGAAAGGCTTAAAATTATAGCATTGAAAAAGAGCACCAGTACACACAAAAAAATGCTTAACAAATGCCATTTTCACAGTCACCTTTGCATTGATAGGATGGGCATCACATCAAGCATAAAACTAGGAACAAACAAATAACTAATAGGAGATATGGGAATAAGTAGATTAAATCTTTTAAATATGTAGCTACAGCATCTGTATGGTCTTAAGGCTTGGTGGTGCTGTCTCATAAGGTTCATTAGTACAGTGGTGGAGAATTAACCATGTAACAGGCTGCCTGGAGTGGTGAAGAAAAAGCCCTTCTGCAAATCACGTCTGACAGGCTAAAGTGCTCAAACAGCCAGAATGTGGGGAGATTTTTTTCAGGAAGCCAGGCTTGTTGCTCCTGGGCAGAATGGGAGGTGATGAGGCTTGTGCCCCAGGTGACTTGTGAGGTGCAGATCTGTCCTCAGTTCCCCTGGTTTTGGACAACAGGAACCCCCATGGAGGGGAGGGCTCTCTTGTTTTCCTTCATCTGTGAAATGGCACCTCAGTATTTTCTTACCAATCCCTCATATTTTTTTTTTTTGAGTCCCATAGTTGACATGCATCAGGGCCTTCAGGAGAAGCACCCTAGAGGACTTCTTGACAATCTTCATTTACGCTAAGGCTGTCCCCCATGGTCAAGTGGGTGTTGTGAAAGCTGGGGATAGCTCTAAATGATTTGGTGCTGAAATACCATCGCAATGGGGGTCATCAAGAGCTGTGCAGCCATCTCTGAAACCAGAGCATGGTGGTTATTGCAATTGCAGTCTTGAGCAGCAGAAAGGAAAGACAGAGAGGAAGGTTGCTGTCAAGCTAGAGCCTGAGCTGGACACAGAGAGCTCTGAAGTAAAGGAGAGGCTCACCCAGCAATAGGCAGAGGCTACAGAAGACCAAAAGATGAAGAGGGGCAAAAGATTTTGATAGGTGAGGAAACAAATGGAGCTTCTTTTAGTTATCAGTCATCTTGCTCCAAAGATTAATGAGGGGAAGAGTTTAAGAGTGTTGTTTTATAGCTGATCAGAAAGCTCTGAATGTACAGATGGGTAACTGTAAATTGGAGGCAATTATTTTATTGTGGTAGAGGTGAGAAGTGAGACTTTTATTGTTGAGCACAGTTGAGGTGACAGTCAGTTGCTCTGGGAAGAATATTTATTGTGCTAACGTAGACTTGGCAAGTCCTGTCCTTCTTCATGTGAAATCAGCTCCACCTCAGTGTGATGATCTTCACCTTGGTAATCCTGATAGGATAGGGGCAGGACTTCGCTGGATGGCGTATCATCTAATCCCATAACCAGGGACAATCTCTGCCCAGAAAAACTCACGTTAAACCAGTCCCACCAACATCTTCACCCATGTGTCAACTCACACCAGGCTCCTGTTGGCATCCAGAGGAGACTATTCATAAAACTCACCAGGCACACAAGCGCTTCTAACGCTCCCTGTTCATCTGAACAGCTGCAAAAATCAGACAGAACAAGCAAATGGGTGATGGGAAAGAGGAAAAAGGAAATTACGATAGCAAGCAGACAGCTGCAAAGACTAGCAATGTGCCCAGCTGATGGTACTGCAACCAGAAATTTTAAAATGCCTAATAAGAGGGTAGATAAGCTGATAAATAAAATCAACCACGAAAGGTCACCTGGGAAAGATGCACAGTCTTGATTACCTAATTACGGAAGGGATATTACAGAAATGGAAATAGTACAACAAAGTCCCATAATGACTTTGAGATTGGAGGCTCCAAAATGGTTAGTGAAACTAGGTCTGTATCCCTCGCAAAGAGAAAAGATTAAGAGGGGACCTCGCTGAGCTGCGGAGGGCTCTGGGGGGAACCGCAGGGAGCAGAGCTGTGGTTATTAGAGCTAATGTCAAATATGAGGACGAGGGACACGGCTCCAGTGAGGTCTTGCACTGTACAAATGTAATACGTTTTTTTTTTCCAGAGGGTATATATTATAAGCTACCAGATGCTGCTCTAGAAGCGACCGATCTGACCAGATTTCAAATAGAGCAAGAAGCATATGGAGAGAGAGGGTGGGGGGAGGCGGGGGGGGGAGAAAACCAGTATATTATGGAGAACAACTGTTAACCGGAGGAGAGGGATAGGCCTAGCTGGGCTTCCTGGCCTCCTGCCATCTTAAGATTTTCTTATGTCCCTGTGTAATCTTCTGACTTTTGATTTAGATGTTTCCTAAAAATGTGGCCCAGTGGTTGGTACATACTAGGCATTAGCCCAAGAAAAGAATGAAAAAAAAATAATAAAATAAATGTACTGTATCTCATTAAAGAATTTTTTAAAGGGAGACTTTGAGGCGCCATTTGCTTCTTGTTACTCATCTTTGCAAATGTCTCTTGTCTTCCCAGGCTCTGCCCTGATGTGTTAGCACCAGCAGCCTGCATGTTGCTGAGCCAGGCGCACAGAAAAGCCCGAGCTCGGGTGGGGAGGGCAGAGCAGAGCAGGGCAGGGCAGGGCAGGGGGACACAGGAGCAAAACGACACCAGATATTTTCATGCAGATAAACAGCATCAGGTGAAAAATTCTGGCTGGTAACGGTGTTTCAGGCTGCTGTTTGCAATAAAGGATCACGTCTGTATTTGAAAGAGTTACGGTTCAATTATCAGCGTTTGTTTCTGAACGATATTTTAAAGGAGAACAGAATTTATTTTGAATTATTTTTCATTTCCTTCAACAAAAGATTCCAATGTAGATATTGCTGTAGGCATAGGGAGCACTGAACACAAGGAAATGGTTTTCATAAACAATTTCTCGAAGCACTACAAAGTTTAAATATTAATTTGGCCATAATTGGCAGAGAAGCAATTAAAAATGCTACAAAGCTGACTTTCTCCCTCCTTTACTTTCTCCTCCCTTTTCATTTAACCACAGTATAGAAAGTAGATGTAAAACAATAGGACCCTGAGCTGTACTGCATTCTAAGCCTAGCTTGCCTTAAAGCTACAATATGGATTTAATTTATATGCAAATGTAAGCAATAAAAAGCCAGACACTGTAGAAATTATAGTATTTTTCATAGATGCTTCAGCACTGGCACACAAGCCAGCACTGATTTCAAACAAGGAGCTAATTATTACTGGTCACTAAGCTACCTTTTTCTTTTAATATCTCTCTTTCTCTCTGCTTCCCCCCTCCCCTTTTTTTTAAACAATGTGTAAATTATTTTCTTGAGCGAAAAGGAGAGAGAGAGAGAGAGAAAGAAACTCGAATATTGGGGATGAGAGAATGAAAACAGCCAGAAATATCTCCTGTGAGATTCAACATCAGGATAATTTCACAGTCTCGCTTTTTGACTGCTGTGTCCTGAAGCTGACCAGCACCATGCAAGGCTGATCAAAGGCCATCGGAAACATCAAGTAAGCCTAAATGGGGCTAAAGTATGCTAATAGAGAAGCTAAATGTACTTTAATCCTGTTATAATACAAGGTAACTTAGAGGCAGTGAAGGGCCTTGTTGCTTTTCCCTACTGGGTCCAGGACCCCTGCAAATCTTGAATAGAAGTTGCTTCCTATTCTTCGCGGGCTGGGTTTGGCTTTCTCAGATGCACACACAGTCCCCTCCTCCTCCGTTTACTAAGTGTCAACAGTCGGCTGAGCAAGACTTCCCCGCTCCTTAGATCAGCACCCTGTGACCTTCCACATTTAAGCACAGACCATTAAGCTAAGCTTTCCAGCTGTTGCCTGAATTATGAGGGATTTTTTTCACCCCCCCCTCCCACCCTCCCCTTCCCCGAGGAGGGCAGAGCTTAGAGGAGCACTGGGGCAACAGTTGGCCCCACTGCCACCCAACTTGCTGCGCGGAGCAACGCGCTTTCCGCAGGGCTGCGGCAGACGGGCGATGTTGGGTGGAAACGGGGGCTTGCTTTGAAGTGATTCAAACCCGGGGTTGTCCGGCTTTGGCATCATTGTGCTGGCTTGGGGAATCCTAATCTAATTTTAGGAAGAGGGAGGAAACAAAGTGAACGTGACTGAACTGCACCGCGCAGTACGGGCCGGCGTCTCCGGGAACACGCGTGCTCGCCGGGCAACTTTCCTCTTCGTTTCCCTTCTTCTTTTTTAGGCAGGGATTTCAGTGCACCCTGCACAAGAGAGGGAAAAAAAAAAAGGGTGGTAGTTCTGTCCCTGAAATGACAGGCTTTGGTGGATGCCCCAAACTAACTACTGCTTGCAAACCCTAGATTAAAAAGAAGACTGATGTAATTTTAAAGGCAGCCAACTGCCTTAGTGGCTGTATCAGAAGATTAAAAACAAAGGTTTCATTGAAGCACTACCTCCCACTGTGCAGCTGAAAGTCTTATGGCTGAGGCAAATGGTCCTAAATATCTTTCTGTTAAGTACAAATTATATACTGGATATATTAAGTTGTAATGGTGCGTTTTCAAGAGTCACTTTGCTTGTGTGAGAACATCAATAAAGACTCAAAAAACGCTGACTGTGTGGCACATGGAAACAAAAAGGAATCTCACAAAAAATGTTTTGTTCATATTAAATGCTTTTTCTCCTCTGTCTCTCCCCATCCCCCCGCTAAGCCTGGAGTTTCAAATGCCAGAACCAGTATGTACAGTAAGGCCTTTTGAAATCCATGGCAGAGAAATAGTATCCTGGCCTAGCAAACTATGATCTACACTTACATTCCAAAGCCTTACCCCTCTGTGTTAGTGCTGATAGGAGCCCTTTAGATCAGCTGAAATGTAACTGAATAAAGATGCGCCAGAAAATGTCTTTTTAATGTGGAATTATCTTTCATTGACACAGGCAACATCCCTTAACTCAGCACATGTGCTATAAGGCTTCACCTAATAGAAACATTCATATAAAACTTAATGATTAGCATTCATTCTGCTCCCAAATGATCAATAAAATGCTAAGTTAATACAGAACGTACAAAGGAGCCTATGAGTGTGCATAAAGTTGCATTATTGTATGGGATGTGGGTAAATACTGCCTGTGGGAGCAGCAGGGGAGAGCTGCAGCCCCCTGGGGAGAGCAGGCACTGGTGCTGCTGGGACTCCTCCTCACGTCACCCCCACACGGCCATGCGAGCACAGGCACACACACACTCCTACAGCAGATGAGAAAAGGACAGAGCAGGAAAAGACAAATAAACCATCTTTAACGTCCTCCCTTTGCACTTTGCGTGCAGGACTGCTTAGTAAATGGGAAGGTGATGTGATCCTGCTGTAGAAACCACTTGCTACTACTCAGCAAGACAGATATAGCACAGATGGGAACTATGGATGAAAGTTAAACTAAACTAGCAGTGTGCTTCTGCTCAGGTACCTCGACATCCAGCTGGTACAAGTTATTTGGAAGACCTTATTCCAGCAAATAAATTGTGTAGGATTTGACAGACTCCGGGTAGTACAGAGTTAATACTAGAAAAATGTATTTGGCAGGGACATGCTCAGCTTCTGCTGAAATAGTTCAGTTTTAATCTGCTCCTTTTTACCTCTGCTGGGAATAACTTCCTCATTTTTAAGTGTCTATCTGCCTATGTATTCACCACCCAACAATTACGGGGTTTTTTGCCTGTCCTTCCCTTACGTGATTAACTGAATTGCAGTTGTGTTGTAATTAGCTGCAGATTTTGAAATGCAACATATTTGCAAGACCCTCTTCAGTTCAGTTGTAAATTTCTGGATTTGTTTTTAATTAACAGAGATCCTTCCCAACGCATATGAAGCCTGACAGAAATATTTTTGTTCTTACAAGTATCCATACACTCTTTTCACTGCATAATACCTTCCCAAGTCTATTTCTCCACTGCTCTTTTAAAAAGAAAAAGTTAAAAAATTAAATGATCAGCTGAGAGTGGGCAATTTCAGTCCGTAAGATCTCCAGCAATAGTCTTTGAAATTATTATGATACTAGTTTAGATATATTGAATTAAAATATATGAGATTTTCCCCCCTAAATTTTAATCTAAACTTAGGAGTTAATTTTTTTCAGGTGCTCATAATTGACAAGATAATAACCATTTGGGGTCAAATTTGACAGCTCAAATAAATTTCTGCTCAAGTTCAAATTTTAGTATTTATTTAGCTTCTAAAATAGCAGATTCTCTATTGACACCACAAGAAAACACTACAGCA
>NW_009951981.1:887550-941389 GCF_000747805.2 Chaetura pelagica | reverse complement strand
CAGGAATACAAAGGAGCCATCAAAATAAGCCCAATGTGAGCTATACTTTAATCGCAATGATGAAGTGACATGTATGATTTATTTAGTTCTTTCATGTTTTGATAATGCTTTACATACATCATCTATGTTCATCATCAATCTCTTTTAACTTCTTAATCAATGATTTATAATTTTGTCAAGATAGATAGTTAACATTTAATGTAGGGGTTTCTTTTTCTGGACTTGACAGTTGGTATCTCACTCCCATTTAGGGAATGAATGGAGGTTCTGGCAAGTGCAAAAGCCACTGGAAGGCAAGGGGCAGCCTTGTGGCACCACAAGAGGTTATAAACACGACTGAGGGACAGGAATGGCTAGGGCAGGGAGCAAAGCTAGGAAAATGACCCTGTCACTAGTTACCTGTTAAACTATATGCATTTATTCACAGAGATGAGGTAGGTACACTGCCTATGTGATCTAATCTATAGCTCATACCTGCACAAAGCACACCCTGTGTGGGAGACAGTGTACTTACTGACTGCTAAGTTTTCCCACACTAAACACCTGAATTGTGAAAAATCATTAAAAATATAGAGCTGAGGTTGTGGCAAAAATCCTCTTTCCCGTGCTGTGAATTGGAACATACAAATCTGAGCTTTGCATCGGGAATATTTTGTCCCACCAAGATTTCCTAGGCCAGTTTTGAGCTTATTTGACTTTTGTGTCTCTGAGAAGATGAGTCTGGTTTACTCCATGGAAAGGCTGGCATTGTCTCCTCTTGTTCTTGCACTGAGCTTTGCATGGACTCAACGTGGCTGCAGAAATGCAGATCTGCATGCTGCAATATACGGGGTTTTATATGCTTTATTAAGATGGCCCTCTTCTGAAACTAATAAAAAGGAGAAAAAACCCACCCAGTAACACTAAATGAGTTGGCTTCCCCGGGTTATGAGCTGGGAGTAGACCAGCAATGTTTACAATTTAGATGGGTGATGAGTTTTGGGAGGAAGTCACAGCTGAGTATTTTTCTGAATCATGCTTGGCCCCAAGTCTGAGATGAAGAAAGAGTCAACATATATTTGCCTGTGGAGTAGCTAATTAGAACAATTAATCTGAGAACGAGGACAAGCTGTGAGACTACAATCTGATCCAGGCACACCCTCTACTACATGTTTGACCAATGTTTAAAACACCATGGGAAGGACTGGGAAAGACTGGGACAACATGGCCTGTCCATACCCCTGTTGCTGTGACGTGGGATGAGACCTCAGGCAACCTGTTTGCTTCTTGTCTCTGAAACAGGCCAACAATATTCCCTGCCTTGCTGGGCTTTGTGGACATAAGCAGCACGTTGTGAATGAAAAGTTAAGTACATTTCAAAGCCAGCCAAGACAAGAACTGCATTTTTCTTCCTAATATCTATTAGCTCAGAGCAACGGAAGAATCCCACTTGCCACCAGCTCCCTCGCCTTGTTTGGAGATGTGGAGCCAGCCTGATCATATCCAGCAGATATTTGCTTTCAGGGTTGCATGAAAGTAGAGCAAAAGAAAGATCTTTTGTGGGGGTGACATGCCTGGAAATGTACTTGTCCAAAGCAAACAGCTCTTGCTCTTTCTTCTGCTAATTCACTGAAAAGATATTATTTTAGTCAAGAAAATGCTATCAACTCTCCTCCTTTTGGGCAGGATGGTGGCAGGTTTCCCATGTTGATTTGTGGAAGGTATGATTTTGACAGGAGCATCTGGCCCCTTTGTAAGCCTCCCGAGCGATTGTGTGGCGGTGGCTTTCGGTCGGCCTGTGCTTGAGCCATGTGGGCAGCCCTTTGACACGTCTGTGCTGCTTTTCCTGCTCCGCCTGGTTTTGTTTTGACTTTCTTTTGAGCTTCCTAAATATGCAGCCTTGCTCTGCAGATTCCCCGGGACAGTTTCATTCATGGGCACTGACAAGGGCTGTGGTTTTGCCAGGGCTCACGGATCCCTTCTTACAGCGGTGCTGGTGTTACATTAGCCGACAGCTGCTTTCAGCAAGGTTTGTTGTGGTGGGTTTTTTTTAGAAATCCTCTTAGAGGAGGGAGGAGAGTGAACTCTGGATAGAGGAGCTTTCAGTCTTCAAAATAAACACTGCCAGGTTGTTTGGGAATTTGTAACCACTTGTGAGCCTCCCTGGTACAATAACGCTCGGTGCGTTTCTTCTGCTCTCTTTGAACAGCTGACGCCTGCCTTGTCTCTTCTAGGTGTATTTATGGTCTATTTTTTAAAAAAAAGGTCTGAATTTCTTTTCTCACTTTCCCAGGTACTGAGGGATCTGAAAATATGGTTTTAGTCTGATTTATGTGGATGTAATTACAGCAAATATTTTGTCACTGACATTGTACCAGCTCATGTCCTTTGGCACAAGAAAACAGTACCAAGGTGCAGGATGTCTTGGCTTCTGCTCCCCAGATCCTTTAGGCAGTCTAGGCACCACACTCCAGACATGAGATGCTGCTTCTTCCACTTTGAGCAACCCCAAAGTGTCCAGCCATGGGTGGTGCGAGAAAGGAGATGGGCAGGTGGGGAAGATCTACCTCCCAGAGGGCAATACAGACCTAAATCACCAAAACATATATTCAGGAGAGATCTGTTGGCTAAAAGAGTATATAGTGAGCAGGGAAGATGGAATAATATGGAACTGGTTGTTTGGACAAATTTGATGATGCTGAGAATCGTTTACAAATAAAGAAGCTGAGCTGTTTTGGAAGAAAGTACTTCATGTTTATTAAATTAGGGAAAAGCTGGGCTAAAATCAGAATTTAAAGAGGAGATCATGGCTGAGGGATACTTAAAAGAGATAATCTGGAGACCATGGCATCACTGCGTTTGGTGTGCTGGCTTTCTTAGGCAGGAAAAGCCATAGAGACCCCATGCAAGTAGAGAAAGAGAGGGTGTGCATGCAGTAAGATGGAGGGAGGAGCCTGTGTATCTAGCAAAATAACAGCACTATCAGAAACATTAAATAACATTGCGGTACTATTGAGAAATCCAAAATAATACACTGGGGAGGGTGACAGCCCAAGTACAGAATATCTGCTCTTGTAACACCAGTGGAAAGGAAGAACAAAGCAACTGGTTCACTTGTGGCTAACAAGTTGAAGGAAGAGCCATCACTAGACTCTTCCCATGCAATAATAGGTTCCCCAGAGCACTTTATCAATTAAGCATCTCTGAAGGCATCACAGCAGTTTCTTCAGGGAGCAGAGCCACTGCTGCTGGGAGGTACATGCAGCAGTGTGTCAGCTTGCCCAGCAATGCAAATGTTATCAGGCAAATGTAGATGCTCCCCCACTCCTGGGCTCCTTCCCACCAGGACACAGTTTGGTATCACATTGTTTTGCTTTCTAAATTAGTCTAACTAATGTAATCAGTCAGAAACACCCTGTTCCAGTGTCACTAATGCCTTCCAAACTAGATGGCCTAATTAAGGACACTAATTTAATTGACTAAGACAACTTCTTGAGACATATCTAAGTGGACACTAGAATAGGTTGCATGATTTTGAAAAGCAATTAAGAGAGAAAGGCAGAAGAAAACACTCATGTCAACTGACGAAAAAGACTTTGGGTGTTCAAAATTATAGTGAAAGCATAATGATAAGGGATGAAGAGTATGGTGAGAACAGAGAAAGCCTGTTCCCAGAGCTGAACCAGAGACTCAGAACCTGTGGGCAAATCAAATCGACTTGTTTGCCCAAAGCCAGTGAGTCAAAGGGATGATCCACAGTTTTTTTTCACAGCTCTGCAGCTACATCTGGTTGCTTGAAGATAAAACTGGATGATAAAATATTTATGGGCCCAATGGAGGAGGTGTCCAGTCACTCCCTGAGCCCCTTGACCTGGCTGAAGATGAGCTTCACAAAAGGAAGTAGGTGAAACCTATATTGGGGTGTCTGGAGCTGCTGTTAAACCACAATAAAGCACTATGGCCAGAGGCAAAATAAAAGCCAGATGAATGCTCTATATCTTCTACATATATCTTCTATATCTTTGGTTAGAATCAGCTAGGAATACCATCTTCACCTTTGCAAAAGCCTTAGCCATCTCAAATACAAAGCTAGCAAAAAATCATGCTGGGGTAGAAAATATTTGGAATAAGTAGAAGTCTCAGCGTTAGAAAGAGCTCTGCTTAAAAAAAACCTCAGGCACATTAACTGATTTCATATGACGTCATATTAAGAGGTAACGACAGAAGTGGGCATGCTGAAGTTGCAGTTATGTGAGTGGTGTTTGGCCAAGGGCTGCTTCTCAGGCTACTGCTGCATATGGTTTATATCTGGTAGAGCATGGCAATGCAGGAGAATCCACTGACGCACAACCTCCTTTCATTATGTCCAGTCCGCCTTGGTCAGTGGCAGAGGTAGGAGATGTGGGTGCAGGAGATGTCCATGAATGTTTGCTGATCTGGGAGAAATGAGCATATCAGTGCTGAGGAAGTCCCTAGGGGATCCATCTGGTACTGGCTGTCTGATTTGGACAGTCAAAACATGTATGGGACTCAAGTCACACTAATTGAAAATCTTCACTGGGACACATAGGAATAAACACAAGCACAGAACATTAGATACATCTAATAATTTCTGTAATGCATTAATTGCTTACAGTATCACATCTGAAATACTAAAGATCCAATGCAACTTTGTTATCTACTATTTAGCAGCATTTATACTGATAAGGACAATGTTTGTGTAGTAGGGCTTGAAAAAACATAAATCAGTTTAAGATGGAGAGACTGAAAGAATTGCAGAAACGTCTAGACCATTTCACAAATGCAGCATCATCTTTGTCCCACACAGCAAGTCCAGGTTTCAAACAACAAACTAAAACTTAGTACGTAGTCATGACTGCTTTCATGCCACCAGGCACCATCATGATGAGCTTTACAGGTGCAAATGAACAGAAGAACGGCTCATGAAATGCCTGCTAGTGACTGTAAGGGTGGTGGTGACCCAAGACACCAGATGACTTTGGTCACCAGAAAGACTTTACCGTATAATTGACCATACTTGGAGTTTGTTTCCAGACAGTTGATAGCCACCAAAGTACATTATCATTCAAGCCTTTACTTCATCCAAGGTAGTCATGTTGCAAACTGTAAGTTTGTACATTTGTAATGAAATCTGTCCTCTCTCTGAACTCCAAAAGAAATTCTCTGACGTATTGTATTACAGGCAGCTTTGGGATAGTTATCTGCTTGATATAGAATACAGAATATCCAGGACATCTTAAATTTATGTTTATGATAAATGGGATAATTTCATTTTCTTCTGCAGGTCTGTAATTCTGGCCATCTTAATACTGTTTTCACAATAGTACTGAAGTTACAAATGTGCTTACAGGCAACTGCTCAGTTCCAGTGTCCAGGGCAGTAGCAGTTAGACTCACCCAAAATACATCTAATTAAAATAGTGGTACGAATGGCTTTCAGGGATAACGAGCTATACATTGCATGACCCTAAGTTTGCAAAGGAAGTTAATACCAAAGTTGTGTAAGTAATGAGGGCGTTTTGCAAGAACGATGTATTGTAAATAACACATAACTTATATTTTAACTGCAGCTCAGTCTTGGGAGAAATACTTCTGAATTTAGTTTTTGTGCAATTATTTTATCAATTTCTGTAAGATCTGCATAAAGCTCAATTCTTAATGATATTATTTCTCTAATAATTTCGTGCCATTCACACCAATAGAAGCATTACCAGAAACATCACTTCCATCTGCAGAACACAGGACAAGATTTCTCTATATCACCAGAAGTGTATATAGAAAGGGAAAAAATATAGGAGGTATTATGAACAGATCAGAGAAAAGTCCAAAAGCCACCCCTGCCCCCAGAATGTCTCAGATCTTGCTTCTAACCAGACCTTAAACATTTCTATATAACTTTTTAAAAAGCTATTGCAGTATTTCTCTGGCTTTCAGTAGCTTCCAGCATACCCCAAATAACACAGCACTTAATTTCCCCCATAAAGCACCCTAAAACCCGAGCTTATTTTTATCTTACAAAATTGCCAAAGATGCTTTGAAGCATCCATTTTGTAACCATGCCTGACCCTTTTTCTCAATTAGGTCATAAGAAAAACCTCTGAGACGACTTCAAAAATGTCTTCAGACTTTTTAGACGCCCCTTGCGCCTACGAGACCCAGCCAAGAACAGTCTCACACCCTCAGTGTATGTCAGTAGCTTTATTTTGCATTAAGATTTTCTTACCAGTCAATCAGACTGGTAAGTGAAAATGTGCTGCTTTGCATGTGTGAACATAGACATGACTGTTAGCAAATCTGAGATCACTCTTGCCAATAGCCCCGTTAAATTGTTTTTATCAGTCTGGTTGACTGGAATGTTTGAGTATTTACAAAAGACTCAAGAGTATTAGGCTGAAAGTCTTTCTAATGTACTACCAAATTAGACATGGCTAAACAGTTGCATAGCAATTTTCAGCTGCTTCCTCCAGAAGAAAAACCTAAAAATTAAAGTGTGATTAAACAAACAAACAAAACACTTAAAAAATATAATTCAATTCAGAATCTTTAGGATTTCCCCTTCCCTTTTGTTTCCTGTTGGTGTTCTGAGAAAATAAGAGAAGCAAGTAGTAAGTCCTGTGAAACCCTATGAAACTCATCTTAAATCTCCTCCTTCCTTTGGAAGCTAAGCTGCTTTTAGTAAAGTAGTGCTTAGTGTGGAAGAAGAGCATGTAGCTGGGCTATGCCTGGGGCTTTGCTGCCAGGCTGCAGGAGTGGCTGGTTGCTACACCCATCCATCCCCTCAGTGCTGAAGACACACATCTGGTCCTATGCACTGTGGCTGCCACTTATCCTCCCCTAACAGGGTGGTTCACAGAAGCAACAGAGGAAAAGTTAAGCAAGAATGGGGAAAAACAAGTAAACAAGGGCATAAATTTATTAGGGAAAAAATCCACCCGACTTAACAGTATTTAAATGGGAAAAGATAAAGGATGCTTAATTAGCACATTGCAAGTGGTTGAAACTGGAGGGATAGAAGAGCAACCAGGTGAACCTGGTGGTCAAATGACAGTCAGGAATGGGGTTTTACCTCTGGAATTTGTTTGGCTTATTCTTAGAGGTTGTCTAACAAAGACAGCTGGAAATTATAAGAAGGTCTAACTAAAAAGCTGAAGTGTTATTTGGGATTCACTCCACATACATATATATATGTATATGTATAGTATATACATTCGTATGAGCCTCTTCTGGAATAAGGAACCTCTTTTTTCTTCAGGCTATAATCTGGGGAAAAAAAGCCCTCTCATTTCAGCCTAGGGTTGCTCCTATCCCCAAATATCCCCATTTGCACCCTCAGGTGCACAGAGGCAAATCTGTTCTGCAGCTGGGGGAGTGGTGGCTGCTCACAGTGTGGGTGACACAACTACAGGTGGTTTTCATTACCTCACCTCAGATGCTGCTGCAATTAGTAGTGTAAATTAAAGTAGCTTTTAACCTCTTCTGTCTTTGTTATGAGCTTTTGCTTCTGTTGAAGTTGCATCCTTCAGCCCTGAATGACACTCAGCAAGGGAATATCAGTGCTTGGATTATAACCTTAGTCTACAGACTGGGAAGAGGGCTTGAAGAAGGAGACTCCCCAGAAGGCTGGATGACTTTGCTGTAACAATATTAAATCTTTGGTCAGGTGAGTACAGTGGACACTGAATTTGTTGGTAGTTTGAGGAGAGAAAAGGAAGGGTAATTTCTGCTTTTGAGCTTTACCTGGTGATGGGCCAGTTCCTCAGAAGGTGCCAGGAGGAGCCCAGGCTGTGACCAGCTTGAATCTTGCAGCCACATCTCACAGCAACCACACTCAGAGCCCAGGGAAGCAGCAAACTCTTAGGAGGGGCTGCCCTTGCTCTGAGGGAGGGAGGGAGGATGCACCTGGGAGCTCTGCTCCTGGGAAGAGTTGCACCAGTCTGCTGCAGCTTGCACCAGCCTGCAATTAGCTTGCAAGTCAAATTTGACTCATCAATACTGCCGAGCTAGAGATCTGGCCCGGCAGGGCACTCTTTCTTTCTTAGTCCTTTTTGCAGAAACTGCTTAGGAAGCAATTGAGTTGGAGCTCCTGTGGTGTGAGGATGGCAGCTTTTCCCTGTTTTCTATGGAGCTGGGAATTTTCTCTGGCCGATGCCTGGCTGTTGGGGCTTGTTAATGGACAGAGAAGGGTGCCTTGCCACCCAGCCTGCCATTGATGTGGTGGGTGAGGGCAGAGGCTCGTGGGAGTTGCCTGGTATGTCTGTGCTGCAGGTGGTGCTTTGGTCTGGGCAGCCTTTGCTGCCTGTTGGTTTCCTTGCTTGTTCTTTTGTGTACATCAGGTCTTCTTGAAAGGGTGCAGCACTTGCAAGTAGAGCAAGCAAAAGAAACATAAACATATACATACAAGTTGAAAGAAAGATGGGCATGTCCCGAGGCCTGAAGCCACCAGGGTTTTGCTCCACTGCTTTGCTCTGCTGGGGGAAGTGGCAGCTCTGGAGGGAGAAGAAGACCTCCCCAGCCCCATCATGGCCCTCAGCCCCATGGGAGGCACTGCTGGCTCCTTCCCTTTCTGGTCCCTCCATCCATGCCAGCAGGCAGCTGATGCAGCTCACTCTAGGGTTCCCAAATGCAGTCTGACAGTGACCATGAGGTCTGAATCCTACAGACCTCATCCAAATCCAGCACCACAGCTTTCTCTGTTCTTTTTCACCATCGTTTTAGCAAGAGCTAAAGCCCAGTGATCCTCTAGGTGACATCACCCCATATAAGCTGCTCACTGAGGTGGTTGCTAACCAGAAGATGGTATAGATTGATTTAGAGATGCTTTGGGTAAATATAAATCATCAGGCTCAATACAGGAGAGACTGGATGAGATTTTAGGGCCTGACTCATGCTGGAGCTGGGACCAGATGACCTAATGGTTCTTTCTGGCTTTTAAATCCACACATGTAGCAAAAAAAAATAATCTTTCAATAATCTTGAAAATCCTGCTTTTTTCTTTCAGTTGGGCTGGAACCATGGGTGTCTGTTGTTGATGTTGGGAGGCTCTGCCTGAAGGACATGTGCCTCTGTAGGAAGTGAATTTTGGACTCTGCTGCCTTTAGAAGTTTACAGATTTTGATTTTTTC
Source organism: Chaetura pelagica (assembly GCF_000747805.2). Lineage (NCBI taxonomy): Eukaryota > Metazoa > Chordata > Aves > Apodiformes > Apodidae > Chaetura > Chaetura pelagica. The sequence goes on along the minus strand of NW_009951981.1, from coordinate 932,268 downwards.
TTTCTGTTTATTGATGCAAATAGCTGCAGCAGCCATGCTGAGCTCATCCAGTCTGGGGCTAGGGGCAGCCTCACACAGCTCATCTGTCCGGTCCTAACCAAGCTAGTAGCTTTTTTTGCTAACTTGCAGCAGTGAACAATAGAAAGAAGAACAAAAGACCTCCAAACAGTAAGATAAATCTGAATAATGAATAAATATGGTGAAACAGTGATCTGCTCATGGAAGAGCCATGAGCAGAAAAACAAGCTAAATTAGTTAGATGATTTATTCATTGTGAATGATTCACTCCATTACTGGCTGCTTCCTCCACAGGCCATAGGAGCTTATATACTAACTGATAGAGGAAAGATGGGATCCATAAAGAGCAACCTACCTCTCCTCTCCAAGGAAAACTGGTCACCTGTCCCTGCTATGCTGCTCTCTGGGTGCAGGGCACATCTGAATAGACTGAGCATTCATGTTCAGCTAATGAAGGTTTTTTGTTTTCAGGGCAAAATTTTCCTGAGGAGTGTTTCCTTTCTTTCCATCAGCTCTCCAGCCTGTGCCTGCAGTTTGGCCAGCTCCCTTCTCCTGTCCTGACAGCTCTCACTGTTCCCAGATGATGGCTGTTTGCTGGCCTATGTGAAAAAAAAAAAGATTTTGTGGTCTAAATTCAGTGTCCCTTACACAGTTGGTGCTGTAGGGGGAGGAAACCTCCTGACACCTTCAAGAAGAGCTCAGCATGGGAAAGGCTGCGTGCTCCTCAAGTCAACCAGGATGGAAGTGGCCTCTCCAGGTGCTGGGATGGGACAGGGTTGCAGTGGCACAGGGATGCTCTGCAGGCATACTGGGCCCCCCCGCCTGGCCATAGTGACTTGAACCCCATGGCCATGGGATGTGGGTTTTCCTCCTTGCTCCACATCCCACGCCAGCCCCAGGAACCAGCCGAGGTGCTGGGAAGCCCTGCAGGAAGACCCGCCGTGGTCCTGCCTGTGCAGGAGGGCACTGAGCTGCAGAAAGCTGCCACGCTGGGAAAAATTTCTGAGGCCCTTTTTAGCTCCTAATTAGAAATGATATACTCCCTGGCGATGTCTCTGCTGAATTTCCTTGTGCACAGCACAACTCACTGTTTATCATGTGACTATTTATAAACTGCTGCTGAAGCTTCATAAATAGTTGTTGCTGGTTTGCACAAACTGGAGCTGAACAGCTGAAAACTGTACGGCAAGTACAGCCCGAGCTGAGCCTGCACAGGAATTACACACCAAACTCCTTTATTAGGAGTCTTTATTAGGGAGCTGGTGGAGAAGAGTTGCCAGGTCTGGAGGCTGAACACATTGAAAACTGGGGAGCATGGGGTTTATTTGCTAGTTCATCTTTAATTCATTTCAGAGGACCAACAATTATGGGAAGAGGCTGCTGGCAGGACTACCTGACCCACAAGGCAGCTGATGGAGGTGCTTGCTTCTGCACTGCTACTCTAAGCCCATTCCAGGCTCAGGATGCCCTTGCCCTGCCAGGGCTCTTCTGTGGCCCACGGGAGGACAGGCATCTGGGAACAGCTTTTAGCAGCCAAGGTCAGAAACCCCAAAGTGAAAGATAAAGCAACCAGGCAGCAGCCATTTCAGGCAGGCAGGTGGAGTGAATGGGGCTGGGGATGGCATGTTCCTGACAGGGGTTCCTGCAGGTGCCTTGGGGGCAGTTTTTCAATGTTGGGTACTCCTGGTAGGTTTGTTTGTGAGGAAACATCACTCTTGATGTTTCTGCTAACCTGATGGCTTCTGAGCCACACTTGTAAAAGAAAAAAAATAGCAAAACCAATGCAAACTAGATTAGTGTAGATAAACTGGTCAGGAAGAATGAGCTCTGGTTTCACAGATTTTTCAGTCTGAAAAAAAGAATTTCAAAAATTTTGTTTTTAAAAAAGAGGTAGGAATGAATAAAAGGAAGGAAACATTATAATAATTTCATAGATCACTGTAGCTTTCCAGGCAGCTCTGGTATATGCAACATACAGTCTCACAGGTTCTGGAGAAAACAGACCTCACTTTACATGAAAGAAGAGAGTCTGTTGGGTCAATACCTTGGTCATATAGTCAGATCTTCAGTGCTAGTCTTATGCAAATACATAACCCTATTTGATGGCTACATCTCAGCTATCAGAGGACACTTGTCATTATTAAACCATGGTTCAAGCTGAGCCTGGTTCAGTACATCCAGGGTAGATGTACCAAAGCCTGCTCTTGAAATTCAGGAGAAAAGAGTAATCTGTTACAAGGAGCTTGAATCATGCTCAGCTTGAATGAGCTCCAGAGCCAAACCAACAGCCTACCTCCTGTCTTTTGGGAAAATTTAAATCCAGACCCATGCCTGAATGTTGTGGCCAACTCCACATTCACACACAAAAGATTTCTGCTAATCCTTCCAAAACCTACTCCAAAAATCTATCTATTAAAACATAATCACTTCCCGCAAGTTTAGTTAAAACTGTAACGAAACAAACAAACCGAAGGCAGAAAACCCACAACACACATCACGGTTTTATTTTCTTCAGTTTAACCAAAGCCTTACTATGTATTTAAACAAAGCAGATGGTAGTCACCAGGTATATGAGCCAAAATGTGCCACATGAGCACAGCTCATAGCCAGCTCTTCAAGTCCCCAAGCCCCTACGTGCTACCTGTGCACCCTGGTGTGGTGGCTCCTCGGTCTAGAAGTGAAGAGGAAGAAGTAGGAAAAGAGCTAATAGATATTTTTTTTTTTTTCCTCTATGCCTTTTTTCCTTAAGATTTTTTTTTTTTTTAACCCTCATGTTAGAGTAAGTTGCATGGGCAAAATAAGAACATACAGTTATAATACATGACAATGCAGCAAAATCCTGGACTACGTCAATTGCCGTGGCACCGTATCTTTTCATTTTATCCCATTGGGGAAATATATCATTCCAGAAACAAATCATTTGGGCAGTGCAGCTACATGGAAAATATCCAGTGGATGAAGACACTCCTTTGCAATGAACTGCATGTGGAGTGATATAGAAAACAGTATGAGACTGGGGCAAAATTTCCTGGTCTAACTGGTGATACAGTGCTGCCAAATGAGTGTGTCTCCAGAACACACTTGTTGACATAAGTCACCTTCAGAGATGACTTCTGATATTTGAAGTTACCAGGGACACAGTTGACTCTTTTCATAGTGACAAGACTCTGAAGCAGTGGAAAAAATCCATCACACCAGCCAAACTGAGTTGGGCAACAGAAAGCTGAGCACCTGGGAGGAGGAGCTCCTAGGGAAAGTCTGGGGCACGGCTGAAAACCAGCTCCAAATTACTGTGTTCAACACTAGAAGAGCTGCATGGTAGCATGGGCTGGGCAGCTTTCAAGAAATCAGAGCAAACTGCTTTTGAAAGGAGGAAATTAATCAACAAACACATTTTTATCTTTGTCACAAGCTGCCCAGGTCAGTGGTGGAGTCACAATCCTTGGGGATTTTATCTTTGTCACAAGCTGCCCAGGTCAGTGATGGAGTCACCATCCTTGGGGGTATTTCAAAGCCCTGTAGATGTGGCGCTGAGGGACGTGGTTTAGTGGTGGCCTTGGAAGTGCTGGGTTAATATTTGGACTCAATAATCTTAAAGGTATTTTCCAAATCAAGTTATTCTATGAGCCTATGTTGAATTCAGATCAAATTATTTTGAATTGCTTCCTTGGAGACTTCTGAGAGAATTGGAAGTGAAAAAAGAAGGAAGAAATATATAAGGGATGGATTGTCAGGTTTGGTTTTTCTACTCATTGGCCCAAATGTAGAGCCAAGGAAGGGTGATTTGTGTTCCCTCCTCTGCCTGGGAGGGACATGGACCTCTGGGCTTTGCTCCTGGGGCAGTGCCTGAGCCCCAGGGCTGGGACAGGGCTGTTCACATCGGCCCCTTCCCATGTTGGCCTGTTTTCCATGAGTAGTTCAGCATCTCTGGATGGAGGAAGCTGAATGGGGGTCTTATGCAGACCCTTCACTGTGGCTAGGTGTCAGCCTAAGATGCAACTTTCATCTTGTTGATGAGGCTTATTTTTGTATGGGATGTGGAGCCAATTGTTAGCAAGGGTGGATGGAGGGGAGAAATCCTCAAGTAGTGGGATATTAGGCTTGAGGATTTCATTTTGGGCAGATGACACTCTTCTTCCTCAGCTGGCACTGCCAGGAACGGCTCAGTCAATTCCCACAATTCCTTTAACAATTTTGGCCTTCCATCTCCATTTACCTTAATATCTTTTTATTAAAAAATAGGCACTGTAATAACTTTTGTATCTTGAGAGATCCGTATGAATTGTGAATGACTGAGTTTAATATAGCACGATCACCTAAGTCTGGCCATGCTTTCAGAACTTGGGATCCAGGTCTGTATCCAACACACCAGTTATTTTGCCCTTTCATTATCTACTAATTTTTTCCCCCCCTCCCTCCAGCTTGTGCAATACATTATTAAAAATTGGGAATGAAATTAATCTATTTTGCAGGCAATAAATTAAACAGAGATGACTCCGGAGAAAATGATGCACATTATTTTAATGGCAAAATAAATCCCAATGAAGATGACATGTTTTCATATTCAGGCATGTAGACCAGTCAGTGTATCTAAATATAACACCCAATCTTTTAATGATATCTGGGCTTTGAGTAGCCATTTTTCTCATGGTCATCAAAATGTTTCTACATGCAGAAAGAAAAGCTGGTACCTTTTAAAAATATGTATTTTTCTTTGAAAAACAGGTGGGCAGATAGGCAGGAGCCACGGGTAAGAGAGAGAAAATGAGCAGCAGGGGCAGGGGCTTGCTGGGGAAGGGGGAGGCTGCGGGTGAGGGTCGGGGCTGGGCAGCTCTTTGCAAAGGGAGGACTCAGAGGGAAAGTTTCCCTTGTGTCCTTTGCATATTCATGTGATGGACCTGACTGCTGAATCACAGTTTTTCTTTGCTTTCTTTACAGATTTCACTGGGTTAATTAGGTGGAAAACTTGGTAGCAGTGTACGTGCAGCACGTATCCAGCCTCTTCTCTTGTAATACATTAAAAATTCCTTTACAAGTCCCATTATTTTGTCATTTTCAAGAAGAGGCTCCAAGGTAAATGTTGATTTTAATACGGTTGTGGTGATTCTCCCCCAAGTTTTGCAGGTGGAATATCAACATATCTTTCAATGAATACTGATGAGCTATTGATTAAAAAAGAAGCAGCAGCAGAGCTTGTGGTGCAAGACGTGCCTGTATAGACATCTTTATATTAAACGTGTTCCCACCACCTCAGAAGAGGACGCTGGACCTGTAAACTGTAAATCCTCCAGCAAAAGTTGAATGTTGATTTAAAGGAGGCACCTTTCCATTCCATTGTTTGAACAGCTCTCCTCAGACAACGATCATAACCTCGTTCCCTTCTCCCTCGCACACAGGTTATGATATCTATACTCTTCTGATGGCACGTGACTCCACTTTCCTGAGCTGTCTCTGCCTCTCACCTGATTTTGTGCGTGAAGTCAACAGGGAGAAGGCGCAGCCCTGAACTAAACGACAGCCTCGGGTTTTTGAGAACTCCGTGCAATGGTCAAACGCTCCAGCCTGGGCAGGGAGACGGGATTTATTCTTGTTCTTGTTTGCTATTTTTTCGTGTGTGTGTGTGTGTGTTTTGCTGCCCGGCGGCCGCAGCCCGGGCAGGTCCCGCTCGGTGCCCCCGTTCCCGCTGCGCCCGGTGCCGGGGGGACGGGCACGGGGGGTCCGAGTGTCCCCGCACACGGGGCCGGTGGGACCTTTGTTCCCGCAGCGCTGGGCACAGCGCTCGGACCCCGCTCGGGCTGGGGGGGGAATTGGCCCCATGGAGCAAAGAAGCAGCCCCGGCTGCAGGAGCTGGGCTGGCCCTTGTGCTGCCCGGGGGAACCCGCAGCCCTTGCGGGGCTGCCCGCACCAACACGCACGTTTCTCCACGCAGGAGGAAGCAGAAGGGGCACGCGGGTTTTTCTTGCGCCACGTAGAGTCCTGGCTTTTGAAAACGGGACTTGCAGCTTTCTAACCTAAATCATGGCTTATACACATTATAAACATACACATTTTTTTTTCACTCTAGATCTAAAAGCAGACGTTTTCCAAAACCTTTGGGCAGAAGAGCTTCGTGTCAGACAGGGATGTCAGATTTTTGTTCCTTTTAAAAATTTTATCTTGTTGACAACGTCCTTTAGAGCTGCAATTGGCTATACCCTCTGCATCTTACGGAAAGAAGGCTGAAATCTGCATCTGAGCTGTGTGTATTATCAAGGATGACCCCAGCAAAATAATTCACCAAAAGTTCAGACGTTAAGTTGGTCACTGAGTAGCTGCCCCAGCCTATGTAAAACAGCTGCTATCCACTGTCTGTCCAATTAATAAAACCCCTCCAGCATCCTGAGAAACTAATTCTTAATACCTAAACTATTAAACCCCAACAATGCTACTTAAAAAAAAAAATATTTAGGAACATATAAGCAGGATTTTACAGAAAGCGGTTTTGGACAAGGAGAAATGCCTCAGCAAGGAGGTAAAAAAGATCTCAGTCTGTACATCTTTGTGTGTATGGGAAAAGCACGTAGGATCTGGTTCCCAAGCCCAGCAATTCCCCCTCATTCACTGAGCATTTGGTGAACCTGCAAGGGCAGCAATAACAATCCTGTACTACAGAGATTTCAAATCCTCTTCTATCTAGGTTCTCGTGCTGTGCTCTCATCACTGGGGCTTTGCACCTAGGAAGGGCTAATAGGTACTAATTATGATTATAGCAGGAGCTATTTTTGCTATACTTAGTATGGTCCCATATGCTTAGGATTCTAGAAGACAAAGGGGACAAATTGAATGATTTTGGATGTGAAATTCATTTGCAGTGCTTTAATTCCTTAATCTAAGACTAAAGGGTGTATTGGATATGCTGGCCTAAGAGCGAATATGCACTGAGCCTCCTGGGGATTTTGTCTTCAGTGAAATGGCCCCAAAACCTCAGAAAATAGCAGAAACAAGATTTTTCTTACATTTTCTTCCTTTTTTTTTTTTTTTTTCCCTCTTTTTTTAAAGATGACATTCAAGCAGCTGAAATAATATTTTTTCTTGGTGCCATGTGCTGACCTTGGCCATAGTGTTCTGTCCCAGTTTATAACTACTTTTGGAGACTGAGGTGTCTCTCTTTCTCCATGGGAGGAGGATGGGTGGTTATTTCTGGAGTGCTGCTGAGGAAGAGCTGGAAGTGACTGATCAGAAGTTGCAGAGAGGCCAGGTCACCTGCAGTGCCAGGCTGTACAAGGCTGCTGAGGTCACTGAAACATCACTTGTTTATACCACATAAGGATGCGGTCACTAATCTTCCTCTTTTTCTTAAAAATACATTGGAACTGTTAATGCTCCTCTTGGACACTTTTTTTTTTTTTTTTTTTTCCCCTTCTTTTCTTTTTCCAGCAGAGTTAACTATAATTTTGCAGTCTGCTCTATATACACAAGAAACTGAAGGGCATGCACGAAGTTACTGCACATTTGAAAAACACACACAGTAACAAAGAATCAAACTCTCTGCTGAAATAATTCCACTGGTTTCAGCAGAGTTAGGCCAGTGGGGAATTTGATCCTTAACAAACTTGTTCAAAGCCTACTGAAGTTTCACACTGCAACACATTCACCAACATCTAGCAAGCCTTGCAAATGAAAAATTCATTGATTTGATTAAAATGCTTATATGCTGTGCTTTCAATAGATACTTTCCCATATATTCTGTAAAGAAATTGGTACAATTTTTTGAAAATTCTCTTGCCATTATCTGAAGACATATGAATAAAAATATAACACTGCTTTGAGCATGGAAAGAAATCAGTTGAAAATCTAGAATTAGTGTGACTAGTTAAAAATGAAGACGTAGTTAAAAAATATTTTGCCAGGATAAAACTAAGCTAAGGTTTTATATTTGTGCAGACTTTCAATTTTTTTTTTCTCTCTCTCTCTTTTTTTTTTTTTTCTCTTTTGCTGCAGGCTCAGGCATAATCTTCTAATACCAATAAATGAAAAATATGCGTTGAGGGAATCAATATACAGATTGTCTGATTTTTTTTTTTTTCAACAAGGTTCATTTTGTGGTGGCAGATTAATTTGTGTTTTACTTAACATACAATTGTCTTTAGCTTTAATTCATAAGTAAATTGCTCTGTTAAGGCTTTCGATTTTGTTTCTAAATAATTAACAGGGAAAAAGGAACTTTGAAACAGTTCAATTAATATAACAACAATAGCCTTTTGAGGGATAAAGAGAACCGCTTGGTCCATTCAAGCAATAAAATTAACAATAAAAGCACAATGTGAAATAGATTTCAGGATATATCTCAACCGAGGGGCAAGCCGTCCTCCCTGCAGCAGGAAAACACACTTTCCAAGACTAACTAAATCCCAGGAATATTCAGGTTTCCTCAAAAGCCTGTGTTACTGAGCAATAATTTAAGTTACAAGGAGCTATTAAAAAATAGCAAATGAAACGTGGATAATCCTCCCCTTAGGCATGAGCAGAACGTATTTTTAAAGTTTCCTTTTCTAAAACAGGTTTTGTTTTTTATTTATCTCCCCCTTGTCCCCCCCCCCCATGGAGTTCCTATGGAGTATATGCATCTCAGCTACTTAAAAGTTCGACTGAAGAGCACAAATGTCAACCAAAGGGCATTATTCAGCATGAAACATCTGCACCAAGTTGTGAAATCATGGTAATACTGTAAGGAATAAGCTGAGCAAAAATTCCTGTGTCTAATATTGTTACACAATTTTCTGTGATAAATAGCCAGAACAAATGCTCGTCAGAATTACGTTTTTGTTCTATCTTATTCTGCAAAACTAATTGGTGAATGACCTCAAAGATAGATGATTTGTTAATTTGCAGATGTCTCTGCACTTTCTGTCTCTGGCTGTTTCAGGAGACGACACATTCACAAACTGTATGTGCGTGTATAAAGAATCTCTCTCTTAGGCATTTCTCAGTCACTCATCGTACCATGTTTAAGAGCTAAATATATGTACTAGGCACACACATGCCCACCCACAAATGCAAGATACATATACATATCTACTAGCTAGACATTCAATTAAATATGTATTGTAAAAGGCATAAGTGATTTCAAAGATTTGAAGACAACCGTGATGACAGTATATATTACTGTTAAATTCACCAAGGCACATCTGCAAAACAGACTAGGGACTTATCTGTAAATCTTTTCCAGGAAGCTAAAGGTAAACATTAGTTGTTTGCCAGAAGAGTGTGGAAAAAATATTTATGATTTTGAGAAACAGTTAGTGAAACATTTGCTGAGGGAGTGTTGCATTTGCTTTTTAAATTAATTCAGCTCAAGTAATCAGGATTTAGTTAAAAGAACTAAAGCCACTGAACGTTTCAGACTGTCATTTTCAGTGTGAACACTGGCACTCAGAAGATGCCTTTTAAGCACAATACATATATGAACTGATTTTTGTTTTTCCCCTGAGGATTAAAAAAATAATGTTAATTCACAGTATCAGTGGCCTTGTTGAATCATTTCCTGGCTGCTGCAGCTCACCTTTAGAAAGGGTGGAGAGTTTAACCACAGATGGTAAAAGTTTTAGCCCTGGGGGTTTTATTAGAGCAATGTTCCTTTTCAATGCACTGTCCACCATAACGGGTCTTAACCTTTCCTCGCTAGACAGACAAGCAGAGAAGCACAAAAATGAAACAAACTATGTTTAGCAGAATTTTTACATACCATAATCTCTTTAGCGTGGTCAGGCAAGGCTGGAATTTTCGAGATGATCTGTTATGGCACGAATCCATCGCAGGACAGAGCTGATTTACAGCTTAGCACCATTCTCCACTCTTCACTGAGAGTAAGTTAAATGACCCAAGAATAACATTAATATGTACTATAACTAGATGGAATGGTGGTCTAAAGGGTGGTCTAAGGCATTAGCTTTCACCCAAGGAAACTCAAGCTCACATATTGCCCAGAAATACTAATAAGGGTCAAGTATCATTACTATTTTAAGAGGTTGACAATGCAGTGAGTTATGGGGTATGCTAGCAAAGCAGGGCTCTTCTCCTGCCTCCTATCAGCCCTCTTGTCTCCCCACTGCAATGCTTTGAACAAATCTTGGCTAAATTTGGACTCTTTTATTTTGCATGCTGTTTCGTGGCTAACCTGGTTTAAAAATACCTGCTGACCAATTTTTTTTTTGCTTGGCTGAGTCAAGTTGATTAACCTCAGCTAAGTCCCACAACAAACTTTTTCTTAGTTTTCTCCCTTCTCTCCCTTTCATTAGGGCAGTGGCTTCAGCATGAAAAAACAGAAACAAAACCAAAACTTGGGAGAAACTGAAGCCGCAAGTTTAAAATCAAGTTAGTAGGGGCACCAAAATATTTCCTCAGTAACAAGAAAGATCTGACAAAACAATAAATAGAAAAGTAAGATGTTGAAATTATTTTAAGACAGATGCCTTTTTAAACTGTATTAAGAACACCTATCATGGAGCCTGATTCCAGCAGTTCCTCGCACAGGAGGTATTTTATCTTCACAACATCTGGCACTGTCAAGGAGGTACAGTTGTAGACCTTACCAGATGCAGACACTCCATACATAAAAGTACACTAACAAATCATACCATTAATAGCAGCACAACACAAGTGTTTCTTATACATCCATGAAGAAAAGTATTCCATGGATATGGGAAAGCTTAAAGAAAAAAAACCACAAGAAAACTCAACAACCCTTAAAATAATTTTCTTGCAATTCCTACAATATAAAAATAACTCTGAGAGCTTTATTTTTAGGTTTTTTTTTTGTTTGGTTGTGTTTTTAGATGGCTGACAAGAAAGCTTCTTTCTTCAGGGTGAAAAACTCCTTGTCCCATAAATCTGTGTGGTTGACATATTGAGGTAAATTTGTATCCTTGCTCAAAGGGATCACTGGTTTTATTCTCTATGGATTTTTCACTCACTCTATTGTGGAAAGTGAGTAGAGGCAGAAAAAAAAGCACAACTTGATATTTGAAGGAAGGTTTACATTATTTTATATCATCCACACTGTTCTGTTGTCACTTGGCTTTTTTATGAACTGTTTAAAACATGATACTATACTACATGAACCTTGCCCATTTTTGAATATGTAGTTTGTTCCATACCCCGAAGGTCTGGAGCTCAATATTCCCCTCACATCCTTGTCTGTTGGATGTAACTACATTCATCCCAACATAAAACATGAAGGTATTTGGAAGATATGTATAATATTTATATAAAACACATGCTATGTTTCCTACTTCAATATTTTATCTGGTTTGTTTTTTTTTTTTTTTAAATCAAGGTGTCTCTGATGTTCTCTATAATAGAAATGAACAGTCCTCTGTGTTTCAAGTAAGCCTCCCTTGAAGGTAAACCTGAACATCAGTGGCATTAACATAATTGCCACAAACCGAGGGTTTAGTCTGCATGTGTGTCACTTGATCCTTCCCTTTTTATTTCCCCAGCAATAATCAATATGTAGGACTCGTCAGGACCAAGCAGGGGACTTAGAAGAGAGGCAGAATTTCTATTTCCGATCCGTTTCTCCGCTTGGGAAAAAATGCCCCCATCCTTTTATTAAATGATTAAGTCCAATAAATAGGCCCCAGCTAAATACTCTTTTAAGATCAAAGGGCTGCTTGATGGTTTGTAAGATATTATCATAACAAAATGCACAGAGCAGCAGCGAGCGCAGTCCCAAGGAATCCTTGCAGCGTATGTAACAACGCTCCTCTCACAGCTGCAGTCATAACATGTTGTCAAGACCGTGTTTTCCATTTCTGCAGCATGCTTTAAAATTTAATTTTCTCCAAAACCTGTGCTGCTTCTTGGAGCTGAAGTGATTTTAAGTGCATGTGCTGTGTTATGACAGCAGTGCTGGTGGTGGTGCACGCCTGGCTGAGGGATTAGATATGGGTCAAATGTTTAACCATCTGGATTTACCATGAGCTAAACCTTATTTTTTGATACCACTGTTTAGACTAACTGGAAAGCGATTCCCTCTTCGTCCTTTCAGAAGTTTTTCCTCCCCTCTGGCTGCTGGTGTGGCTGTGGAGCCGCACTTCTCCTACCACCCTGTGGCAATCTCATGCCATGACAGACGTGCGGCTCCGGCGGGGCTGCTGGCAGAGAGCTGGAGCCGCTGTCTTCTTGTGATTTAGCCCAGGAACAATTAACATTTTCTTGGTTTCTTTGTTTTGCTGCAAATAATAGGCACACAGGTGCAGAGTGGTAGGATCCGAGCAGATCTTCTGTCGAAGAGGTTACTGCTGTTAAGCTACTTTTCGGATGCGTTAAGCTACTTTTCGGATGCTTAACTCAAACTGTCTTAAAGTAACTGAAACGCTGCCAGGAACAGACTCTGGTTTTGTACCTGAACTATTAAGGTATTCTAGAGATAGAAGACCTTAAAGAAAATATCTGGGTAGTACATTAGACATGTTGATTTGCTTTCCTTAACGTATCAGGAGTGACAAGCACATAAAGTTACCTTGATCAAAACAAGAAAGGTCCGTACAATTAACATTTTCTCACTGCATGCACATTGCCCAAATTCTCTGCATTTTATATGGAGCAGATGGTGTTCAAACAAATCAAGAAGCTGAAGCTTAAAAAAACCACACCAGTGGAGAAACTCATATATTTCTTCAAACGATAAGATGAACTGCAGATGTTTGGGGAAGAGCACTGCTGGCACAGGCGACCTGAGAAGCAAAGGCTTAAAAAAGAAGAGTCCAGTTGTGTCAGGCCCTGCCCAACCACACGGGCTGTCACCGTGTGATTTATGAAGGCTGCTTGCTAGATTTTATGTCAACAGAGAAACTGTGATTCAAAAAGGTCTGGCCAGTTACCTGTCTTGATGGGGAACGTGGTAAAAGAAAAGCTGCAGCATACCTGGCACCCTGCTTGCAAGTTTAGCTTTTCAGGACAGACAAAGATATTTCAGCAGCATAACTCACTTCCATCAATCTTTCCAAGTTTTGACCAACGTGCCTTCATGCTTTCTTCATTTTGCCCACATGGTTCTCAGTAATGCTGTTAAAATACCATGCTTCTCTGACACCTGCAGTCAAATTAATCCCAAGTTAAGCCTCACAAAGTCACTAAAAAGGAAAGCAGTTGTCTGTTTCAGATCTTGGGAATCAGACACAAATCCAGCTGCTTGGGACCTGGTTAAAAATCATTACTGAACGTTTAAAAATTAATTTCAAGATTTTACTTTATAATGTTCAGAAAACCTACAATTAACTCTGTGTTTTACTGGGGGGAAGTTGCACCCTTGTGTGTCAGTGTTTCCACTCAGAAAATCACATCTTTTAGAACGTGTTGCAACTTGGCTGTAAAGACTTACTGTAGAGAGCAGCTCAGTATACAAGGTTCCAGCCCAAAAGCAAGTATTTCATACCAAGTTTCAAGTATATGGATTTTCCCATTTGCAAATGATTCAGGCAGCCTTTCTCCTCCCTTAGAACTGCTAACTCAATCTATAAACACAAATATGCCATTTCAGAGGAGAAAGGATGCAAATTACACATCAGTACAGTAGTCCTCAGGGAATTTATAATGGGGTAATTGGACCAAACAAGGGCCAACTTCTGGCCTGATTTACAGTCTCAGCATGTCTATTGACATCAGTGGAGGTCTAAGGCAAGGAAGAATTTGGGTTTAAGGGGTTGGGAAGAGTTTTAAATTATTCCAGCTTAGCCTCCCTGGGCTAACTTCTGCTCTGAAGGAGCACCATTATAAATGAGACTTTGCAAGCAACTCAACTTGCTGGCTTCAGAAGGGTGTAACTTGGAGCAAGGCTTTGCCTCCTAGATGATGCTTACTCATCAATTCTGAATTTGGCTCCTCTAAATTATTATAACCCTCCACAGATCTTGAGTAACATCTCTGAGCACACGTGGTTTTATGTAATTCCTTGGGCTGGTTGCAAAGCAGAGCTCCAGGCTGGAGGCCAAGTCACACAGAGAATGTGCAGCTTCAGAAATAACCACCATTCAGGTTTGTTTCCTGCAAGGAGCTCTAGATGGAAACCATCAAGTTAAGGAAAATGAAGTAAATAACCAGTTTGTGTTAGAGTAATTTTATAAACCCTTCCTAAGGCTGCTCACATTTCCATGGGGTTAGGACAAGGGTGTGAAGGCAGGTTAATGAGGTATTCAGACCCTGCTGTCATTTCATAAGGTCTGCATGGGACTTTTGCACCATCAGTGACCACTCACTCAGCTACAACTCAAACTGCAAGTGACTTGGAGTAGCTGTTTCATAAATCATGGAAAACTGCTCCGAGATTTCAGCACACGTGTCTGTATCATTGGATCATACATGTATCTCAAATCACACGTGGTTGGAATGGACCTCTGAGATCACTGAGTCAAACCATCAACACAAAAAAAACGCAAGACACCCACAGCCTTCACCACTAGAGCATGCCCTGATGTGCCACATCTACACTTCTTCTTGAATATGTCCAGGGATGGTGACTCAACCACCTCCCTGGGCAGGCTGTTCCAGTGCCTGACCACTCTTTTAGTACAGTATTTCTTCCTAATATCCAATCTGAACTTTCCCTCGTGCAACTTCAGGCCATTTCTTCTGGTCCTGTCATTATCTACTTGGGAGAACAGGCCAATGCCCACCTCTCTACAACCTCTTTCAGGCAGTTGTAGAGAGCAATGAGGTCTCCTCTCAGCCTCCTCTTCTTCAGACTAAACACACCCAGTTCCCTCAGCCACTCCTCATTTGACTTGTTCTCTAGACCCTTCACCAGTTTGGTAGTTCTGCTCTGGACACACTTCAGCACCTCAGTGGCTTTCTTACAGTGAGGGGCCCAGAACTGAACACAGTACTTGAGGTGTGGCCTCACACTGTTCATGTGGTCTCAGAATGGCAAAGAGATATTGAAAGGCAGAGGTGTCTTCACCTCAGGGTTGATTTTTAAAAACTAAAGGAGGGTGCCTGGCTCTACCCTATAGAGGGGCTGTTTCTGTTGGTCCAGAGCAACTACACAAGAGTGCAGGTCTGTACTTAACTTCTTTAGATGTTCAGTGGCAGCAGGAACCATCGAGGTGTGGACTGGATGGAGAGGATTAAATCTCGTGTGCAATTTGATTGTCCTACCTGCTTTTTTATAAATTTGATATCCAGTGAAAAGCTACAATTCATTTAAAAAATGCCTCATATGACAGGATTGGGATCTCTGCTGTGTGCACTTCCACTGGTGCCTGCCTGGAGATTTTCCTTTGCTTTAGTGTGTCCACCTGTGAGTGTCTCTTGTGCCTTGTCCTGAACCTTGTAATCTCATAGGACATTTATCTGTCTGTCTATCTTATCTATCTATCTATCTATCTATCTATCTATCTATCTATCTATCTATCTATCTATCTATCATCTATCTATCCATCTATCATCTAGCTATCTACCTATCTATCATCTATCTGTTTTGATGCCAAACTGTTTCTCTGACTCAGATCATGTGAACACTTCTCTTCCACCTACTTTTGAGGGATACACATGGGGCAGGATCTGGCTTTCCAAGCTTTTACCATCCTTGGGAATGTCATTCCTTTGATAAGTCACTGTATTAGGGACCCTGCCTGCATTTCATATGTCATTAAAACATTGATAAAGAAAAGTTATAAATATAAATAAAGTGTTATACTACCCCAGCCAGCTGCAATGGTGTGTGTTTAGTCCCTGAAAGTGCTCACATAATAAACAGCCCTGTAAAACCATTGTTGGTAATGCCTGTGTTACTCTTGCTCCCAATGAATGCACTATTGAAATAAACTAGCTCTCCCAGCTTTAATGATCATTTGATTAAAGAAAACTTTCTAGTTAACATTTTGTAACAATGTAATAAGTGACTTTCAATTAAATTTTTCTATATGTGGAGAAAATGTGTAATGAATAAATCAGTAAAGACTACATAATGGAAGCCTATTAGCAGGGTGAATATATTCTTGTAACTCAAATTTCTATACCACTTTAGTATTATCTTCTATCAGAAGAGAAGGCACAATTACCAATTTTATCTTATCTGAGGCTTATTATTAAAGAGTAGTAAAGGAAACTTCATTCCAGAAGCTATAATGTGATTTTTGATTAATGGTGGGATTTTTATGTGACAAGAATATTTCTCCTAGGCGAAGTATGCACATGTATCTTTGCCTGAACTGACTTGTTTCTGGCAGGCTTTTCACTGACTGAGAGTTTTGCTTCTCTACAAACATATGTAGTTTTCTGTATGTTTAGCAGATTTAAGAATACAGGATCTAAAACAGCCTGAACTGAACTACATGAAAGGACTTCAGCTTTTACTTCACATTTTAATCTCTTTAACAAGATTCACCAAACAATAAAAACCTTCTGCTTTATCTTCCGAAATGTCAAAGTTGCCAAGAGAAATGTTACAAATGTGAGCAAAATTAATCATCACTTGAAGTGTTTTAAGTGGGTCTCATTCTTACAGGTACATGCACTAGTTCCTGTTATTGGACACTATGTGCATGTAATGATGGCTGATGAGATGTCCAAGAGATCATTTAAAGTAGATTTTCAATCCTTGAAGTGTTTCTTAAATTTCTAAAAGGACAACCTCTCTAGCTTTGCTTTTCTTTGACTGATGTGCAGGATATCTTTAAAATGGCAAGACCTGAGTGTGCTACATCAAGCTCTCACTAACATCACATGGAAGAAGGGGATCAGATTTGCAGCCTGGACATGAGCATTTGCTTGCCAAGTGGCAGTTGATATTCACCTCTATGCAAGGGACAGCAAACAGCCCCAGCCCACACTGGCAGTGTGTGTAAGCCCTGGGAGAGTGCACCATTAATTCATTATCTGCTGCAACTCTTTAGTCACCACCAATGCCTGAAGGAGCACAGGCAGGTAGACCAGCACATCTACAAGGCAAGACCTGGTTGTCTGTCAGGGCTGCACACAGCCTGGTCAGCCCAGCAGCCTTGGGTTATCTTCTGAGTCCTGCTTCCCAGCACCACTTGGCTCCTCTGCAGAGAGAGGACACACCTCTGTGGGAAGCAGTGATGGAATCTTGCTTGGGTACATGTACTCTGCATCCTACCTGTCCTTGCAAAGAGGGATGCTGCTGGCTCCCGACCATGGCACATGCTCTTCCCAGTGGACAGAGAACCTTTGGCCAGAAAAGAGTAAGGCAGCAAGTCCACTCTGTCTCCTTGGTTTTCAGGGCTAATGAGAACCAAACCTCCAAGAGATTCACTCCAGCATGTGACTTGACATTGCAGTCATTTTGGCTCTACCAATTTTTTATTAGTTTATTTATTTATTTATGTATTTTAAAAAGAGATTTATTCCTGGCTTGAGCTACCATTAAAGTGCTCTGTTTATTCTTAGTGGAACTTCAGGGAGTTGCTCTGGATTTCAATAAAAGAACCAAGTTAATTCATTTTAGTCTGGCTTCCCCTCCAAACTCTCAATTTTCTTTTTTAAAAACAATTTATATGTTTATTATTATTATTTTTCATCTTACTGTACATTCTCTCCACCAATTCTCCTGTTTGTTTTTGGTTTTATTTCTGCCTTGGACATACCAGATTTCTTTTTCCTGGAGTCTCCTTAATTCCAAATACCATATAGTATACTTTGATTTCCCCTTCAATATATTTTGTTTTCACACATGTATCTGCTTTCCTACAAATACATATTTATGCATTTATATAAATGCATTCATGTATGTGTCAATACACAATGTCAATTAATATACATTCAAATATATTTGTATTCAGACATAGCTACAGGTATTTAAATGTTAACTCCAGGCTGGCTAATTTCTAACCAGCACTCCAGTAAATTGGTACTGGCTGGTATATTCCTTGCTCTCCACTTTTTGAGTCTCCTTTGCCAATATGAAGTTCATAGGTCACTGAAAATGCATAAGATCCTGACGTATGGTGCTCCTGCTGTGTACACTGTACTGAATATAAGGTTTGGCTCAAATTCTGCAGAAGTCAGTGGAGATTCTTCCACTGCAAGCAAGTGTCAGATGAGACACACATGTAATACCTGGAACTCTTGTTGTTTAAAACTTTGGGATCTTTGTCTATGATTTCAAATATCAATGGGTTTGCTTTGGAGAGGGACTTCTGTACAGTTTTAATGGCCTGGTATTTGTTGCCTTCCTTGAAAATAAAGAAAGAAGAAAATAAAGAAAGAACCAAAGTCACATTCACATTCTTCATTTCATGAAACCCTATCTTCACAATCAAATGGCTGTTCCTGCCAAGCTATATGGAAGCAATTTTGTTTCAGGTTGTGCCAAAACTGGTCAAGCAAAGGTGGCCAGCAGTTTTGGAACATCCATGTTATTGCAAACAAAACTGATGGTGATCCCCTAGCTGCTCCTGCTGCATTCTCCAGAGTGTCTGTAAATACACACAACATGTGAAACACCTTTGTGAAGACACTTCCAGCTTGAAGACCTTTTTCTGCCACGTAAAACCCCACTATTGATTCAGATGCAACATGGGCTACCAGTGTATTTTCCAGGGCAACCGTAGGACTTAGGAACTCTGAAAAGTGAAATTTGCTATTCAGGATTCCAGCAATACCTTGAACACAATGCAGATCTTTATACAATTCTTCTAAAAACAGAAGAAAAAAATGGGCCTTTCAATTAACCCCACGTTAGTACAAGAGAGACGAAGGGATAATTCTAAATGCTTGTTATCTTGCATGAACTATAATGGCTGCACAAATTCATTTCCAGCTTTCCATGCCACTAATCTCTGAACAAATACAAACAAAAAAAACCAGTAGCAGGTCAGAGCTGCTGTAATTTATTCATTTCCCTTCCACTGAAATATTTTACAGTCCTTCATTTATTTGTAAATTTTGTTCTCAACCAGAATGCCCCCTGAGATCTGGCATCTTGTTTTCAAGACTATCTGCATGGAAAACAAGGCTGGTGGCAGCCTCAAGAACAAAAAGGCTAAAATGAAATGGGAGATGACATCTTCAGTTGTTGTGTAGATGGCTGCAGACAGATTTAACGAGATGCACTCATTTTATCTTTAAAACCTCACAAAGGGTTTTCCATCATGTTGTGTTTGCTCCTGCATACTAGTCGTTACCCCCCCTTTTTCCCCACAGTGCATTTTGCTCATTGGTTTATACCTCTGCCCCATCCCAGATGGGTGTCTGTCCCCTGCTCTTAATCCAAGCTGACAAACTGTTATTCTAAGGAACACCCAGGCAGGATGGGCATCCCCTCAGTTACCTGCATAAATAACACACAGGCCAGGCACAGGTTGCCTCTTCTTCTCTGAGGGTTCCATGGGAAAAGGGAAGCAATGATTAGGATCTTTTAATTAATGTTGCATTTAACACAGCATGGAACAAAGACATTTGTTTTGGGGTTGACAAAGAAGTCTCAAAACCCAACCTGAGTTAATAAGAGTTGCAGACTTGGAGCTTGAGAGGAAGGGAAAGCTAAGCAGGGTCATGTTGTTCAAACTCCCTGCACAGGGCTTTGCAAACACAAAGAAAAGGGCTTAGACACCATTAAAAAATGCTGCTGAGTTTCACCCCTCAGCTGGTAGCTCAGGAGCTAGACCTTCCTTTGTCATCTGCAGCTCCACAGAAGTGTTCTGCCAAATGAATCACCTTCAAACAAATGAGAACCAACAACTCCTTGCATCTTTTCAGCATCTTATTATGATGCCCTGTGAATCGATGAATCTGGTAACCGTGGGCTTGGTCCTACCAGCTTATACAAAGTAATTTCACCAAATTAAAATTTGAAATAGCACCTGTTATATTGAGCAAGGTGCAGATCCTGGGGACATTCTTCACCCCAGTGAGGGTGATTAGATGTAAAATCTCTGTTTTGGAAATGATGCCTATGCTTTTCTTCTTTTCCTTTCCACCCTTGCACCAACACAGCCCAAATTCCACCAGGACTTTTTTTTTGCATTTCCTTCAGTGTCAGCTGTTGTGCTCACAGACAGCTCAGCTGCAACATTTCACATGGGTGCAGATCCTTGCAGGATCTTTTGCCACCTTCTGGGCAAAACCAGCATCCATTCAAAAAAATAAAAATGCTTTTAATGAGGTTAGAAAATAAACACCAAAGTGGCCTGAAGTCCCATGGTTCAGACGTGTATCTCTTCCCCGCATGCCCAGGACCTTGCACACATGATGGGCAGCAGACAAAAAATGCAACAGCCAAAAATAATAACCTGAGATTTCAAAATAAAATACAAAGGCAGATGTGAAAACAGATCATAAAGCCTGTGAACTATTACACTGTGTGATCCTCCTCTAATTTACAACTGGTGTAGATCAATTTACAACTGATGGAGGACTGATACAGACCTGATGTGGTATGGATTAAACCCTTGTTGATATCAATGGAGTTAGGTATAAAACTTGAGGCAAAGGAGTGGAGAATTAATCTGATTATCTCGAAGTTATGAAAACATAGTTTATTTGCAGAATTGCGGTGCTTTGTGGTTTCTGCTGCTTGACTCTCCAAATGTTCCCTTGTACTCAAAATGCACTTGAAAACATTGAAGATTTATTGCACGACCCTTGATTTGGGTAGGTAATTAATTGTGATGACTATTTCTTTTGGACCTGCCTCTGTATATTTTTGGAGGAAGAAAAAAGTTTGCTGCCAGGCAAGAAGGAATCTTTGTTTCCCTTCTTTGTAATTTGTGGCTATGTCACTGGCTGATGCATGAAGTCATAGGAATAGCTGCTGCTTTTTCATTGTGAGAATGCACTAAGCATTTCATACTCATGAGTTTTTTGGGTTTTTTTTTTGCCTCCCAAGACTTTGGCATCTGTTGCTGTCAGATAATATGGAGCATAGCCCACTTGACCCTTAGTTCATAGGTCATCAGAATCTATATGAAGGGGGTTATTCTCTGCTATTGTCAAGCAAGGGATTTACATCTTAACTCCTATTAATGCTTGTAAATCTCTCATGCATCAATGACGAAAGGAGGCCTAAATTACAATCATATTTGCTTATGAATACCACCAGAATACTGACATAATCCAAACAGGCATGGAAGTGGAATATTTGAAGGATATGAAATTTCACATGAAGTCTAACAGGAATCTGATCCTACAGCCTTGCAGGAGTGCAATTAGTGAGATACCTAGAGATACATTATTAGTTGTTTTGAGAAAAATGAAATGCTTAGGAGAGGTATTGCAAACAAGTCATACACTAAAGAAACAATTGTCTGACCAGCATGTGCTAACTGAGTGATTTGTACCAAATATTACACTTGCTGAAATCAGGCAAGTGGCTACTGACAGTAACTCATCATCACAGGCAGTCAAGTGGTTCACAATATAGCCAAGGTGAAATAATATCTGCTTATAAATACTATAAACAGGCACGTTGCAGTTCACTTTCTAAGATCTACCTTTTATAATAACCACCTCTAGTCTTGGTTGCAGGTATTTGAAGTAAAATATCAATTTATTGATGATTATGGGTGTGCAAACGCCCACGATCACCCGTGGCACATTCACATGACTCAGTTGCTCCTTACTTGGCTTGTGGCATCTACCCAAAAGCTTCTCCAACTTCCAGTTTCAGTGGGAAGGTTTACTCACAGTAACAACCTCAATGCTATTATCTGCTAGATTTACTACGAGCACCATGCCAGCTGCCAGATCCCAAACTGTCTTCTTGACATGTGGTGTAGTAGAGTCTCTGTTGCACGGAAGTAACAAAAGGAAACAAGTTTCTCCTTGAGTAGAAACTGGCACTGAGTGTGCTTAAGACTCACAGTGGAAGGCTGGGTATATCCTACTTGGCTGTCCACTAATCAATGCAATTTTACTCCTGTACATAAGCAAATGGGCACATTTCACCTTGATTTACATGAAATTTGCTGTACCTGTATATTAAAGGTATTAAAGGTTGTTGTTACAGGTATTTATTCAAATGGGAACAAATCCTATGACAAATCCTTTGTACACTGCCTTTATTAAGATAGCATTAAATCAAAACTCATCTTGATTCCTTAGAGTCTGTATTGAGGAAGGAGTTCAAAATTCAGACGTCAAATTGATTGTGAGTGATTTAGTCTCATTAAAATGCAGAAAAGTTGTTGTTAACTGTAGAAAAAAATATCTCAACACATAGCAGGCCAGAATTCAACCTGAAGCCTAAATCTTTTTACTGATTCTGCAGACAATTGTATACATTTGTCTTTCATTTTTTTTCAAATGTCAGTACAACCACTTAACCTGCAAAGAAAACCACTGTACACTTACATATTCAGCTCTTTCCATGATAAAATTAAGATATCTAATGACTGCACACATCAGAAGCAACCTTGTGATTTTATCTGTGGCTTCATCTTGTCAGAATTATTTACTGCTTTTTTCATCTTGGGAGAGCACACCTGCACATACTCTACAGTTCCCTAGATGGAATATGAAGGAAATTCTCCTCAGGTTACTAAATTGAGGCTCTAAGGGCCTGAACAAGCAGTCTTGACTCATGCAAGGAGTTCTTTGACTCACAGGAGTGAGGGTTGCCAGGTCAGTCTGTTATACATCACTGCCTTCATCTCT
This sequence comes from Chaetura pelagica, assembly GCF_000747805.2. Lineage (NCBI taxonomy): Eukaryota > Metazoa > Chordata > Aves > Apodiformes > Apodidae > Chaetura > Chaetura pelagica. The sequence continues at coordinate 909,657 of NW_009951981.1, read as the reverse complement.
GCAAAGGTTATAAGTTCAAAAATGGAACAAATTTGTATAAGGGCTACTTCCTACTGGTGTATTATTTAAAAAAAAAACATCCTTCACAATGGTTTTCTCTTGTGCCTAAAAAGTTTATTTCTTGTGACTGAAAAAGCTGAAATGCTATGTAAGAAATTGTTCTTTATAATTCATATTTATGAAAGATTTTTTTTTCTTCCTTAGAGATTCATGGATATCTGATGAGAGATATTTTGATAGCTTGTCCCTTATATTGGGATCTCTCTGTTTCAGTTTAAAAGTTCACTACCTGGGTGTTTTGAAGAACAAAATAGATGCACTTATCTATGTGGGTAGCAAAGACTGGCCCCACTCTGGGCATTCTGTGTTATTCTTGATGAATATATATTGAATTATATGTCACCTCTATAGGGATGGATGTACCTACACACAATGTATCCTGTATCACATGGTACCTGATTAAGCCAGAATAATCACAGAGAAACAAATAAGAGATTTCAAAGAAACACTTAAAAATCAAGTGCAGTACAAGACGTGTACCTGGGTTTAAGACTCTGTCCATTTTGTGTCTACTATGCCCCATTGTTTAATCTCCAGTTTAAATATCAGACTAAATTGCTCTTTTGTGGGAAATAATAGAAAAACAAGGAAATGTAACTTAAGCATAATTCAATTAGATGCAAGTGAATTGAGCACCTGTATTCTTAATGAAATTAATGATCTTTTATAATCACAAATGGCCAGACCTTAATTTTACTTGCTATTTAAAAGATGACACCTAGAGTAAAGCCATGTCCCGTAAACCATTAAGTGTCTCTGGAATTCAGAAAAGACTGTCCCTTCCTGAATTAGTAGGAAAGTGTCTTGACACAGCTTTAATGCTTCCAGTATCAAGACAGCTCAATTATGACTACAAGATTTTGATTAAAAGGTAAGTGGAGCCTCCCAAAGCCAAATGAGATCAAGCAAAGGGCACTCACTAGCTTTGGTGCTATAGAGCATCTGCCTAAAAGTCTTATCAACAGCCATTTCACACTTGGTTGCTTTGAATGTTTACAACTTTGCTTATAGATAAGTCTAGGTAACAAAGGAGTGGGGTTTGTGTGTGGGTTAAACTCAGATAAATACTAAGGAAGTTTTTTCTATGTCTAAGCAAAACCTGCATTTCCCTGCAACCTTTTACTTTGTGTTAAACACCTGAAGAATAGCTTATTATACCCCATTTCCCAGCTATCTTTTATCAATTTTATGGCTATCATCTAGCTCATTTAGGGGCTTATCAGAAAGATTTTGAAATAATATGTTGCAATAGTTTGCTCTAGATTTCTTCAGCACAGAAATCTCTCCAGCAACAACCAAGTTAGCATTGGCTTTGGAAAACAGACTCTGAGTGATAAGGAAAAAGAACCTTTTGATATCTGACTATAATCTGAGAAAGCTATTAAGATGTGAAAGTCACCCCTACATTTTAGTTACTGAAGTTGGGAGGACAAGGATTCTTGTGTAAGGTAGGAATGCACAAATGGAAGAGGCCAAATATCCCGGGATTCTGGTTTCACCCTAATGGCTACAAACTGTCCCATGGCATTGAATTCCAGCCTTTTACAAAAAACATAAAATGAAAAAGTGAATGAAGCTGCACTAGAAATGGCAACGTATCAGGGGCTGAACAATAGCAATATTCTGGCAAAACTTTTACCCTATTTTGCAAACTGTGCAAGCTTACTGAACTAAGGAATAATGACTATTTCTTCATAACCCCTCATTATACCTTTCTTACAAATAGTCCTTGACAGCAGAGTCATTTCCCAAAACCTAGAATAGAAAAAATTGTATATATTGAGAGACTTTTGTTCTTTCCATGTGACCCTCACATTATAACCAGATGGCAAATCACTGCATTTTTCCTCTGAAAGGGCTGGGAAGATGTAGCCCATACTGACTTAATCTGGGGTTGATGAAGTGGTTTGTATTTGAGACAACAAGATTAGATTATCGCAGTATATTAGTTCCAAGTCCTTCTGACAGTGCCTTGTGTTACCTGGTATTAAAGTATGAATCATCTCTGCATGCACACCACGGGCCAGATTCTCCCCTGGCATAAAGTGATACAGCTCCATTGATGGACCCAGAGCTGCCCTTGCCAACACCAGCTGAGGATCTGACCCTTATCACACAATATGCTATCAATATGTCAGCCTTTAGAGCAATTCACCAGCTTGATCTACTTCACCAGTCCTGGTTAGTCATGCCCTGGGGGTAGCTGTGATAATCTCCATTCAATCTGTACTTCTGGAATGGAATTGTTTGGAAATAATGCTTTCAGCTGCACACCTTGCATTTGGGAAGTTTGCCAAGAGGCTTCTTGCTCTGTTTTGAAATAAAGACCCACATCTCTACTGAGGTTTTGGCTTTATTCCCTACTGCAGAATTTTCAGTAAGTTATTAGGTGCATCATTACCCCATTTCATTTCCTGGCTGTTCTGACTACCATCCAGTGCTTATACACTGAAACAGCCAAGATCCTTTCCTCAGCCCTTCCCAGGAGTGCCTGATCAGAATCCCACAGAACTCTACTTGAAGTTTCCCAGCAAACTTAATCAGACTCCTAGGAGAAAATAAAGGAAGGTATCTGAAGTTTTGATCATGAAGTCTTTTATGCTACTGGTTGAGATGCTGAAGTGAAGCACTTGGGAGGAACTGAGAGGCAAGACTTTCAATGCAATATCTTCTGCAGGTTTTCTCTCTGTCTCTGTACCTGCAGGAATACAATCTCTTGGTGAGGACCTAGGTACGGATTTTTTTTATTTGGTTTGGAGCATAGTGCTTGCTGTTAATGAGAAAGCAACTTCACTTCTGTCTTACTACAGATTTAGACTGGGGAAAGTCCTAGGAGAGCTATGAGGATGTTTAAGGGACTTGAACATCTCTCCTATGAAGAAAGGCTGAGAGAACTGGGGCTGTTTAGTCTTAGAAGAGAAGGCTGAGAGGGGATGTTACTAATGTCTGTAAAGATTTCAGATGTGGGTGTCAAGAGGAAGGGGCCAGTCTATTTTTGGTGGTGCCCAGTAATAGGACAAGGAGCAATGGATATAAGCTGTAGCATGGGAAGTTCAACCTCAACATGAGGAGAAACTTCTTTACTGTGAGAGGTGATGGAGCCCTGCAACAGGCTGCCCAGAGAGGTTGTGGAGTCTCCTTCCCTGGAGACTTGCAAAACCCACCTGGTTGCATTCCTGTGTGGCCTGCCCTGTGGTCCTGCTTTGGCAGAGGGTTTGGGCTAGATGATCTTCAGAGGTAACTTCCAACCCCTAACATTCTACGATTTCATGATTCTATGAATCCTCAGGAAAAACGGAATGCACTGGGAGCATCTTCGATACACATTTGATCATTTTAAATCCTGATAAAGTCTAATTTTCTTGATCATAAAGGAAGAAAAGAGTATGAGACATTTCCTTAGCCTACACCTCAAGCCCAAACCTAGATTTCTGGCAAATAATCTTGCTCTCTCTTTCTCAACATTGTGCTTGACTTTTGTTCCATCCCTTTATGCCCTCTGCTTCCCTCTCCTCACCCCTACCAAACCTTTGTATCTATACAGTTTACATTCCTGAATGGCCAGGCCCTTGCCTTTGCTTTTTGGGTGATGACATGTTTCTTGGGTTTGATTTGGAGCCTGCTATAGTTTCATAAGTGTCTGTAACTGCTTCTTTATGGCTATCTGAAATGAAGGACAGCTGTTACACCTTAGGCTTCAATAACATTTTGTCTAGCCAACAACTTCTTCATCACCTCATTGAGCCAGTGCTGCTCCTAAACACTCTCTCTGTTGGCTTGTTCTCTGGACACTAACATGCTTCTGAGTCTGCTGTTTTCCTCTTCTCCAGCTGCTCTGGTATTTCCTTAATCTCAGACACAAAAGTGCTCGTGAACAATGTCAGTGAAATCCCCTCCAAAGCTTACCTTTCCTTTGGGTCATAAAACTTGACTAGGTTTGGGATGGAAATCGCTGTTGTTTCAGCTGTTTGGTTCCATAAAGAAGCTTTGCTGCTGCTTATATTAACTATTTTAAGTATAGGACAATTATTACTCCCAGAAACTCACTTGAATTTGTTTCAGTCTCTCTGATTATACAGTCTAAAACCTTGATGCTTGCTTGGCCCTGAGCAAGAGGTTTCCCCAGCTTGCACTGTGTGTTACCCAGTGCTTTCTCTGAAGTTATTCCTAACATTAATGGTCTTCAACAAAGAACCCCTAAAGCAAAATCAGGGACCATGAGTACCCATCACAAATGTGTATTTGGCCCACCTAGCTTCACCTTTGCATGTCTTTGAGGCTGCTGGTCTGCATGTGATGCCCTGTTCAAAGCAGGAGCTCAGGAATGGAGGTTGGTCAAACCTTTTGCTTCTGAATTTGTAGCAAGCTGTGGGAGGGCACCTGAGAGAAAGCAGAGATGAAGGACAGAAGCATAAGAAGTAGGGCAGATAGTGCTAAAATTGTGACTATGCAAACCCTTTATGCAGAATAGCACTGGCACTTAAAAGAAAGGAATGATACTTTGCTTACAAGTGTTTGAGAAAGTTAATTAGCTAGTCTTTGCCAAGTTTTTGGAAATACATAAGATGAGGTGTGCTCTACAAGCACTCTCCCTGAGATGGCTGTGGAGGTGTGGTTTGAGAGTCAAGGAGATACTGGCATCATCACTGTTTGGAAGGGATACCTCTGGCATCCTTTAGCTGGCTCAGATAGACCTGGTGGCAGGTGTGACAATGTGGCCTTCTGAACATGGTAACTACTCCAGCAGAAGGCCTTGCAGGGACCTTGCCTACCCTGAATGGATGCCAACAGCCTTTTGGTCTGCTGGGGGCACAGGAATGGCGGTGCCTCCGGGAGCATGAGCAGAGGCAGAGGTGGTTGTGTGAGGACCCAGGCTGCACTAACATTTGTTGGTCATTACTGTCAGTCTGCATTGGCCACATTTCTTCAGAAAGCTTTGATGCTGCAGTACATCTTTAGGTCTCCTTATGGTTTTGGAGGTTTTAGGTTTTCATTACCAAAGACTCAGTCACTTGGAAATCTTCCCATTGACCCTGCTGAGATCTAGACCTAAAAGATTTTTCAGCAAAGTATCAGAAACAGTTTTGCTTCAGCCCTGGGAAATGAGACACTCAGCACTAAGAGATTTAATATTGTCACATGCTAGGTTGGTTGCCTTGCTGATCTTTGAGCTGCTCACACAAAAAGTGCCCTATCAAGTTCCTCCTGAAATCTCTGAAATGCTCAGCAGGATGACTAAGCAGTGGAATAGAGAGAAGAGTTACTTCAGAACAGGTTATGATTTTTTTTCCCAAAAATTTTGATGTGATGTTCATAAATAAAATGGCAGAATGCAGTAAATACATGATACACATGTTGTCATGTGTATCATATACTTATTGAAATATTTGTCTTAGAAACTTTGTATTTAAAAGCTATGAACATTAACATTAAAACACACTTTCTGATGCAAACATCCCAGATACAAATGAAATTTTTAAATCCATGTGTATTCACTTTTGCTTGGAATGTCATTGAAGCTTCAGACTTTAAACAATACTACTTTGGACTTCTAGAAAGCCTCACAGGCTTCATCAGGGTCTTTTCCAAGCTCTTCATAGACATTAATTAAAGCTGTGAGAAACTCTGTTCTTTGTACTACTTACACCTATTTAACACTAGCTCTACATGTAAGGTCAAACAGTAACAGAAGCAGTAGCAGGACTGTCATGTCAGTACTTCTGAGACCTGCCCAAGCTGATGGGTAATATCTTCCACCAGACCATGTTAATCATTATAGAAAATAACTTTTGATCAGTCAGAGAACAACCCAACTGCAGTAGCTATCTTTACTAACACTATAAGGCTGCCTGAACTTCAGCAAATAGTTTTAAGAACAGAGAAACCCAGATGGAAAGAAAAACCCCAAACTTGTGAAAAGTGCTATTGGCAGGCACTTTCATTAAATCTGGTTTCTCTTTATTTGGGCTATATATTTCATTTCATAAAAACTTGTCATAAAGATCTAAATCTGTGAAGAATGACATGAAGCAATTCTTTATCACCTCTGCTGGGCCATTAAAATAAATCACATCTATCCCTTCCTCTATTATTTCAGGGAGTGCAAGGACTTTGATATATCTTTGTGTAATTACATTGGAATCCAAGGTTTATTCTGTAATTGCTGTTATGCAAATGAGACATTTAAGGAGGACTCAGCTTTTTTTCTATACAGCCCATCACCACAGTATATAAGCAATGCATAGTCTACATATTTGGTAACGTACAAACTTCTCAGCTATTTAATTGGCACCATTTTGATAAAGACAGATGTCAGACTGCTCCCAGTTTATCCATCCATAAGGTGATCCCTGGCTTCCTAATTTATTAACAACAGTGGTTCATTAAAATGACAACTTAGAAAAACAAATTACTTAGAAGTTGTGATGAGGTAATTCTGCTTCTTGGAGCCTCTGTAATGAATCACCATTTTCCCTCCCTCCCTTGACCCAATTTCAAAATCATATACCTGTGTAAAATATTGTGATGAGAATTGTGTCTAATTATCTTCTAAATTTTTCTTTTAATTGCTAGAAGGGTGCCCATTCTTGAATGAGGGAGGTATTCGTGATGTACAAGTGTTCGAGAGTCCTTGAAATCTAGATTAATTATTAGTTGTGTGGACTTCTGAGAGTTTTTGATGTATTCATTTGCATTCACAAAGATGGCTTTTTAATTAAGAGAGTTTTTGAACTTACACAAATCAGCCTTCTGCGAATGTCCCTAGAAACGTGAAAAGTGTTAAAAGTGAGAAGAATCAAAGTTTTCCTGAAATGCTACCTCCTGGTACAAAAGCTGAATGACCAATAACATTTGAAATACCAGACCTCATGTGGGCAGCTCTGGCTGACCTCTAATATAAAGTCAAATTATTAAAGCTTGCATTTATTAACTAGAAATGTCTTGCTTTCAAATAACATAGAAATGCTTCTGTAAAAAAGAGGAATATGAGAGTATCTGATTTTCGTTCAGGCTGCCATTCTGGCATGTGTTTCTACCTTTATGTACATGCTTGTTTTTACCTCTTTATAATTTACAGCCTCTTTCCCAAGGACTCAAATTTTAAATATTTCCTCATTGTGATTCCATGATCCCTTGTTGCCACCTGAGACTTCTGTTTTGGTTTTTTTTTGTTTTTTTTGTTTTTTTTTGTTTGTTTTCTTTCTTTGAGATCAAGGGAACAAACCAAAAGCTCTTAGTCTCCAGGTCTGTTTCACAGCTTTATAAATAGTTCCATATTTTCTGTATTATAGCCATTCACTACTTAATGCAGCTTAACATCTAATTTACAATTTTTACTGCAGCTACATATTGAATTTGAACAGATGTCTTCACTGAGCTGTCCACAGTGATGCCTAAATAATTTCTCTCAGAAGTTCACAGCAAATTCAGATCCCATAAGAGTGGAGAAGTAGTTTACTTTGTACCTTCTAAAGTAAATTATTTTGTAATTAAGTGGAATTCTGACAGAATACAGTCTGAGTTCCTAATTTTGTGAGATCTACCCAGAGCTGCTCATACACCTCCTTGCCAGGGCTGCCTAATTTCAGTTTTCATCATGTGGATAACACCAGCCCTTCTGCACCACTATGGTCCTATTCCAGAACTGCCATGTTGAGGCTGAAACCTTTAAACTTCCTCCATAGCCCTGTCTTCTCCAAAGTTCCCACTTACATATAAAACTGTAATTCAGACTTATAGACATCTTTAATTTGGTCTTGTGAATAAGTTTGTCAAAAATCTCTTTAAAGTCTGTATCAAAGAAATCCACCAGTCTTTCCATGTCTGCTCTTAACTCTTTGCAAAGACCATAGCTAGAGGATAGTAGATAGATTTTTTTTAAAAAAAGTGCTATCTCTATATTCTCCTAGGAGGATTATTTGCATTTATTTCCTCCTGCTCTTTTCTTGAAGAGAAACTGGTTCAGGATGCTCACCATTATCTTAGTAGCTTTTTTGCATGTTTATAACTAGATATCTGGCAAAATACTACACTCAGAGCACATTTATTTTATATTTCATTCCAGAAAACATTTACATAATTTCTTTGAAAACTAATGTTTGATCTTAATTTCCCCAAAGCCAACTAAATATTTGATGGAACCAAGAACATTTTCTCTTTGTATTCTTGTTTGAGTTCTCTGTTTTCAGGTATTTTGTCTCTGATGATGTTTAACCTTCATGACATATACAGGTACGTGGCACTGTAGATATTAGTCTTTCCATTTGATGGAAAATGATCTCAAATGCTACCCTGGTGCTCATCCCTCTTCTGTATTTATTCATATTTTCATTTTTGAAAGTGATCTTCTATTCTGACACACTCAATTTATTTCAGCATCCAGTTACTTGTTTTTCCAGTTTTCTTGCAGTTCTCATAGATTGCACTGCATATTCCCACCTTCTAGAATCCTTTCCCTCTTGGTCTCACTTGGGCTAAGTTTAATTTTCAAATTATATTTTCTTTAGCTTGAATAGATTTTTGAAACTCAGATTCTGGCTGTTTCTCTCCTGGTAGCTTTCCTGCTCTGAAATTTTACTTGGCAGTGAAATGTGAACACCATCCATGGTTCTGTCAGCATTTCTTTAAACATATTCTGAGCTGATTTCCCTTCCTAAATTTTCCTTTTAGCATATTTCTATGGAAATAAACATTTTAAATGTTTTCTTTCCTTTTACATGTGTACACATGTAGGTGTAAATGGCATAAAATCCAAGTCATGCTTATTCATACTACAATCACAGTGCTATTTAGGGTCTCACTTAATGAACCAACTTGTGTCCCACAGCAGAGTTGTTCTGAGAAGCAGCCCCTCATGCCACCTGGTTATTACTTTTCCTGGCCATCTTCTAAGGCAATGTTCAACCATGCTAAGCTGGGACACCCAAAGGCATTTGTTCTTTACCAGCCTTTGGGCCATCCATGTCCCAGTGAGTCCCAATGACTTTTCCTGCTGCTGCTATGCTCTATCATGCTATGAAATGGGAATTTTACTTGAGAGGTTTCTACATCATGGACTGCATGAAGGGGACCTTGAGACCTCCTGAAGTTCTCCGTTAAAAACAGGAGGAAGGAAAAAAAATGCATTAATATTAAACAGCCCCATGGCCAGAGCCCAGGAGATGAGACCCAGAGGTTCAAGTTGCAATTGTGTCTGCTTTGGAGGAGCAGCTTGAACCTGGTCTTCTGACAGCTGGTGAAAGCTGCAGTCAACAGACTCTTCTGGAGGCTGTAGTAGAGCTTTCCCTGCTTCTCTTTTTTGGAATAAAAATAAAGATTCTTTAGTATAAAATGTGAGCAAGTTAATGATCACTGGTGCCTTCACTAATTTCTTTCTTTCTTTCTCTCTCTCTCACTTCCTAGTAAAAGCTTTATTTGAATTGATATTTTTCCATGAAAGACTTTGCTTTCTACAAAAGAGACTCAGTGGGAATACGAGACAGTCTAAAAATTCCCCTGAATGTACAATTCCAACCAGTCATCTTCTATTAACCTTCATTAGTAAATATCTGCACTCAGCTTCAGAAGACATTTTGCTTTCCCACAGGACTGCAGACATTTACCCATTCCTGATTTTAAATATAGATTTTACTCATATGATTAGACCCACAGTTGATGCTGAAGCAAATTACTTAATCTTCCACTTTCATTGTGTATAAACTTCATCTGGTTTTAGCATTTCCTGAAATCTTCAGTTTAAATAAATCTTCTCCAAAATATTCATGGTCTTCCTCGAAGACAGTCTGTTTTCATGTTGCTTAAAATGTAAACCATCCGTGCAATGTAAATGTAAACCTCCAGGCAATTCATTTTCTAATTTGTTTTCTCCCGCATTGGAAACTCAAGAACATGTACTTCATTTACATCTATTATTACTATATTATAGATATTGTTATTATTATTAACATTATTATTATTATTTACTCTGGGGGTGATTTGTACCCTCAGGCAGATACATTGTAAATAGAAACCAGATGTCCAACGAGTCGATGACACGTAGGTTTCCAAGCAGGACTGAAATCTTTTCCTAAAATTCACGAGGCTGCAGATGAACTAATGTGCATCTGTGTGACAAACGGGGAACAGACCATGGCAACCCTGAAATCATGTCACGTATCACCTTGTGATTACACAAAAAAAACCCCACCAAACAATACCTCAAAAACTTTTCACTGTTTAAGTTTGTTCTTCAAACATAGAGTGAAGCTCTAACAAAGCAAACAGGGAAGGCAAGAGGCTACAGTAAGATCAGAAAATAGGGAAGGTACATTCGGAAGCCATTAACAACCCAATACTACTAACTAAAGCTCGCTTTAAGATAGTCCCTCCAGGGAGGATACTTCAAAGATACTCAAATAAAAAAAGCAATTTATTGGCTAAGTGATCTTCTTAGAGGCCCCAAATTTCCTACCCAGCCCATTTGTTTTTCATTCCTCTTAAATTTTAAAGTCACCTTTGCAATTGCTCAAGATCTTGAAGGAATTTTTTTTAGAAATTATACTAATTGGCCTATTTTTCCTCCCCTTTCCTTGCCCTTAAAGACTACGAAGCTTGGTGCCTAAAAATAAGTCGGAGTGAGCTGAAGTCTGTGATCTCCAGATGGCTATCAGCAAGAGAGTTAGTTTTACACCCTGTGCTCTGTGCGTGGTTCCCTGCGCTCTCCCACACCAGAAAGTTGAGCCACTGCAGCGGAGTTGGGAACAGTCACACCGGAATGTAGGGCACAAACCGGCCCCTCGCTGCGGCTATTTCCTCCCGAGACCCAGAGGTCTGAATTCTCCCGTTAGCCCCCGTCACTTGGATTTGGTTCAAATCCACTGTGCAATATGAAATGTTGCAGCAATTTGAAGAGCTACTGAGCAAATCCTCCTGCAAAGCTCTTGCTGTGAGCCAGGGACAAAACCCAGCATTTAACACCTAAACACGATTATTATTATTATTTTATATTCCATTAGAAATAAAAACACTGACAGTGCAGAACCTAGTAAGATAGACCTGTAATAATGAAGAGAGAGAGATCATATTCCAACAAGCTGTTGTTACATGCCTTTTTACATGAGATTTTACTTTTCCACAGCATTTTAAAAAACACTGTGACCAGTACTTTGCCATTGAAGGGGTATGGCAAATTATTTTGTGTGAAGCTAAGGGGCTGTGTCCGCACCCCGTGCATGGACATTCAGGGATGCCCAGAGCAAGCTGGGACACTGGGATAGCTGCAGTGCATCCCTGCAGCACCTGGTGTGACCTGTTCCTCTGCAAAGGTACACAGCCTGTGCTCATGGGACTGGGTTGATTTTCTGCCTTCCTTACATGGCCTTGTGCATGGAGGAGCCTAAGAGCATGATTTCCCAAACCTTCAGCTGGCAAGGAGGTGAGGAGCTATATCCAGTAAAGAAATCAAGTGTGTGCTTAATATTAAGTATTTGAATTTCACTAAATTGGTATGTGTTAAATGGTGACATTTTCTATGGGACCATGGAGCAGGTTTAGAAGCTGAAAGGTCTCAGTGTAAACCCAGACTTCTGTTCTTCATTAGACTGCTCATTTGTTCATATTTCTTAGAACAGAAAATGGAGAAATGTATTAATTGAACAGTTTAAAATTACTATTTAATACTATGTCTGCCAAAACATACAGATGGGCTAAGCTTGAATTATGTACACTGTTCCATGTTGAGAAAATATACAAGCGTCTGAAAGGTTTAAATGCAAATCAGGACATTTGGGCTTTACTGTGCTTTTGAAATCTGAGTTAGAGGCTGGTGTTGGCAGGGAATAAAGCATTCACCTGTTTCCCTTCACCTACATAATTCTGTTTTTATTCTCATCAGAGACTTCTCATGAGCAGGGAGGAACAGGTTATTAAAATACTCAACCAGTATTTTCATTACCTCACTATCAAAAGTGGGATTTACACCTGATAAGCTAAGATGGTTGTAAAGCTATAGCAAAGGACACCTCATGGCCGCAAAGTGTTAAATCTGTTGTGGATTAAGCCAAATTTATTTCCTAGATATCAAAGATAATTTCTTACTTTTCCCTGTAATGTCTGCGAACTCCTTTATTTACACACCCATGAATTTCCTCCTGGAGCCCTTCAGGGAGGCTGATCCCTGCCTGCAAGGGCTGTAGGGTCAGGCACAGCCCCACACAGATGCCCACCGTGGCTGCCCTGCATGGGAGGGTGGATGCCCCAGAGCTGGAGGATTTAACCCCACTTGACATCATTTAACCTAATTACTACTGCCTACCTCCTCTTGTAGATGGCTGAGGAGGAGGTGGACAAAGAATGATCAGGACCTACATGGTCTCTCCTAATACCAGACTATAAAGGAGAATTTAAAATGAGATTTCAAATGCAGAAGAAAAAGATCCCTCTTGTCTAGCTTGTGCTGAATACTTCTCCCCTTTTTCTTCCTCATGTTTTTTTTTGAGTCATTTGCACTCTGATAGAGATCAAAGACTTCTGTCAAAACACAGTTTGCACTGAAGTAGGTATTTTGCAAACACACAGGGAGAAATTTTTGTCCCCTGGTGTCTCACGGTTTAAAATTAGTCTGAAAATGATTTGTGAGAGGAATTATTCCTACACATTTTTACCTCAGTTGCTTGGATTTTTAACAGAGTTCTACTAAAATCGTCCATTTTCAGTTTACGTATTCATAAAATAGACCTTCTTATAATCCTTATTTTGGAGAGTAGTTTAGCAGCAACCACCAAACACAGGAGTGCTAATTACAAAGGTGTTACAGAAATAATCAGTGAACAAGTTCAAAACATCTGTGCTATCATCTTATGGAGAAATAGTATCCTCCTAGAAGACATTTTATGGGAATTTTGTATTCAATCTGGGTGACATAGCACAATAGGCTCAAAATTCATTAGAAAACTGGCCCAAAACTCCAAACCAAACACATCTAAGATAGAAGGAATTGCTTAAAGCACTAAGGAGTCCTCAGGTATATATCTGTATTGTTCTATTTGCATGAAGGAAAGATCACTTGAGCTTGTCAGCAATGAATTGTAACCTCAGGAGAAGGGAGACTCTCCTTCCCCAGTCAAAGAGAAATATTACCTGATGTATTAGCACTTCAAGTCTCTCTGCTTTCTAAATAAGTGAAGACACTGTCTTTTCCTTTAAAAAAAAAAAAAAAAAGGCAAATCCATTAGGTAAATTTCAAGCCCAAATCAACTTTGGCTTTACAAACTAAAAGGAGGATGAGTTTCTGTCAAGACAACCATGATATATTTCAGTCCTGCTGTGTGCCCACGTACCCAAACCTAACAAGCACAGCTCTGTTTGCAGGCCATGTTGCCTCAAGCCTGTTTCTCCTCAGCTACTGAGACATGCTCCTTCTACCTTCCACCATTGGAGAGGTCCATGGGTCTGAGAAATATTTTTTCCCCCCAGCTTCATGTCCCTGAGCTGAATGGCCCATCACACTGGCAGCAAGTGGGATGTCCCCACGGCTGTCACTGGCAGCAGCTCCGTGTCGTGCCGGGAGCGGTGGCACTGGGGCTGCTGGCACCAGCAATCCCCAGCAGCCCTCTGCTATCAGAAAGCACCATCCTCACCACTCCTCGTTCTGCTGGTTCCTTCTCAAAAGCTCACACTTATCCCTCGCTAGCACATTTGCCACTTCAAGCCTATTTCCCCCAGGGGATGTTTTGCTTTATCATAACAACCTGTTTGCGTTTCCTTCACCATCCAGGCTTTTTCATGCAGCTTGGGAAAAAAAAAACAAACCAAAAAAACCCTCCACCTTTCCCTTTCAGATTCTTATTTCTCTATCTGAAGCTTTCTGCAATTTCCCCCCCTGAGAACGTTGCTTTTATTGCTGCTGTATATTTTTATCTTGCCGTTTTGTACCTTACAAAACGCAGGTGTCCCCCCCTCCCTGTGCCACCTGTTCTCACCTCCGGCCAGTGCTTCCTTCCGTTTTTAATTACCATTTCACTTACCTGTTATGACTCTACGCAGAATCACTGACACTAGAAAACATGCTCCACACTGCTCTCCTGTCATTGAGATGCTGGCTAGACTGGTTGTCTTGGCCATGGGGACAGAATTTCACCCAGAGACCCTAAGCAATTATCTTTCTCATTCCCCTTTGAGGCCGGAGCCTAGTATTGGTAATTAAATTCATACTTCTGTTTGTTGTGTTTTTTTCCTATATGTTCCCATTTCCCAGAAACCTTAGGCAAAGGATTTCCTACTGGGATGAGGAAGCAGGATCTGAGGTTGGTTTGGTTTAGCTCTGGAGTTAAACCTGGATTTAACATGGTGAATCATTACGTAAGTTTATTTTTTTGAAAAAAAAAATAAAAAATTAAAAATGCCCTAGATGTTTTGCCCAGCAATTGAGAATTTATTAGGTCACATTCACAGTTTGCTACGTGAGGACCTGCCTGGAATGTATTATTTTTAGGGAAAGTTATTCAGAGGCCAAAACTGAGCTTCCAGTTAAAACCAGCAAGAAGTGGGCAAGGGGAAGGGAATTCCCCTGGGATGAGCCCCCTTGGCTGGAATCATTCACTCTGCCTGCTAGTCAGCCAGCCAGCCAGCCACTCTTTTCTCTCTTGTGTTTCTAGGCCTTCTTTGCTAACACATACTATAAAAACCAAGCAAACAAATCTCTCTCTCAGTATTTTCAGGTCATTTGCCAAGCTCCAGCTCTGCTAGCTGCCAACCCCTATCTGAGTTTTTAACTGCTCAGGCCTTCTTCTTCCTGCCAGACCACTTTTTTTTTTTTTTTTTTTTTTTTTTCTATTCAGCTGTGCCATCTACCTCCACCACTTCAATTTGTTTGCCCCTATCTGAGTTTTTAACTGCTCAGGCCTTCTTCTTCCTGCCAGACCACTTTTTTTTTTTTTTTTCTTTTTTTCTATTCAGCTGTGCCATCTACCTCCACCACTTCCCAATTTGTTTGTCTCCGAAACCTTTCACTATTTCTCCATTTCGTCTCACTGCAGAGGTCTGATCCAAAGCTCATTGAAATATTTCCATTGACTTCAATAGGGTTTGAATCAGGCCCAATGTCTTTGTCTCTTCCAGGCATCCTTATCTGTCTCTCAGTCAGTCTTTCTTCCTTTTCTGCAAGGTCTCTTTTTCCCTCCTCTTTTTATTCATTGATGCAATATGCCATGAAACCTTTTCTCCTCTGCATGGCCCACCCAAGCTGGTGAAGAGGATCTGAGAGCCAACGAGCAAGAGGAGCTGGATAAAGGTGTAGGCATGGCTGTGCATGAACCTTGGCTGAACGTAGAACCACTTAAACCTTGGCTCAAGGTAAAAACACCTTTCAAAAGGCTTGATATTTTTAATTTTCTTTTAAGATGACTATCATATTTGGCACTATTTCTTGGTTTTGCCATGGTTTTATCTAAATGAAACAATTACCAGCTGCACAGGCACACAGAGGGCTTGGGGGTGCATTATGTTGCTGATGGAGGACAGGAGTTTCACAAGTGTGCTGTGGAAAGGGATGGCCTTAGACAACATACATCTCCTCTGAAATCAAAGGGACTTTGGAGATTTACAGTAGGTAAGTATTAGTTTGTGAAAATAAAAAGATAAATAAAATCAATCAAAGAAATCAATAAGTAAATGTGATTAATAACTTTAGGAAAAAAATCTCAATTGCAGTTCAAATTTCAGCTTATATTATGGTTCTTTTTTTCTGAATTACACAAAGGATTGCTATATCTCTTTCAGCAAAGTAAAACTCCAGATGCAGGAACTGTTTTGGCCTGTCTCCATAAAACATAGCTCAGGATTTTCACTTCTGCTAAATGTCTTTTTCCTACCATAGACATTTTTCTCCCACATGGAAGACTTCTCTACCTTTCAAGCATCCTGCTGCTGTAGCTGTTTGTTTGTTTGTAACAAGATCATCTTTTAACTTGAACCGAAAGCCTTTGTGTTCAACTCTGGCGTAATGATTCCCCAAACCCTGCTGTGCTGACAGCCTTGCCCATTATTCAGGTCCAAGCCCATCCCGTTGCTCTCCCACCCCTCTGTGGACAGGGATGATCTGCATTGCTGGGAGCCTAGACGAGCACAAGTGCTGGGTGTACTTGCACAATGTGCAGTGATATGGAGTAGACCATATCAAAGAGGAACCTTCATCCCTTTTGTAATGCTTTTTCTCCAGTCTAAAAGGTGGTATTTTCACAACACAGAGGCGTTGATAATTTGAAGTGTTAATTTAATCATTCTTGCAATTCCTGGGATTGTCTGGGATCCAGTAAACACCCTCTGAGTTAGTGACTGCTCCAAACCCCATTGAAATCAGCAGGAGTCTTTCTGAACTATTGAATTGCAGACTTTCCTCGGGGTTGTGTACAACGCCACAGACTTAATTACCATGTTCCTGGCTGGGATAAATATGCAAATAGACTTTTCAGCTGGAGGGCCTTAAAATACAGGTTGGACACATGGCAACTAATGACTTGATTTGGGCGATATGCAAACATTTGCCAGCCAAAGGCCTGAGCCTATTCCCATGGAAGCAAAAGGCACAATTATTACCAGCTCCAGGGAGAGCAGGACTCGGATGCCTTCTTTAAATATTGGCCAGTGTTTCCATGCAGCTTGAATCTGTCAGCAGCCTTTCCTCAGCCCTATCTTCTTCTGCCCTGCCTGGTCTGCTGTGCTAAGAAAACGTTCATGACACAGATTTTATCATAAATGCTGGAGATTGATGCACCTACAGGTTTCACAGCTGCAAGTCAGGCACCTTATTGAGAATGCAGCTCTAGGGATATTCAACACACAGGTTGTTTTCACAAAGAAATAGAAGCCTTTCCCCAGAAGGAGAAAATCAGCATCTTAAATTTATCAACATAATCAGGGTCCCTGTTCTGGTGCTAATAACGAATTCAGGTTCTCTCTCCAATTATTAAAGCTTACTCATATGGCTGATAGCGAAGGGAGAGAGAAGATTCAGCCCCACAAAGCTTGGCTTGCTGACTCAGCTCTGTGGGGCTCCAAGGCCAGTTGTAAGCAGACTTGTTAATTCAGCTTCTGTTATGGAAAAAAAACATCTGCTGGAAACCTGATGTCTCCAATAATTCACAATTCCCATCCTGTATTTATTGACATTCATAGTCTATTTGTGACTTTTTCCCCCCTCCCTATCAAAGAGCTGCAATCAATAAAGCACTATTTCAGTCATATGCTTTTGAGAAGAGCCATGTCTGGAGATGCAAACCGTGACTGGTGTGTTACTTAAGCAGCTTAATCCAGTATTTTTGATCAGTGCAAGAAAGCCTGGAGTGTGTGCAAGGAATGGTTTCACCCTAACTTTTCTCCCTAGGGGCATTGCAGCCACGCACAGAGAGGTACAGCAAAGCAGTGTGAGGAGTTAGGATAAAAGGCCACTTCTCTGCTGGTGCCTTTATGGAGAATTTGTTGTGGTGTGATGGAAGAGAGGGACAGCTGGAGGAGTGGCAGGAAGAGGTGGGTGTCAGGAATTTCTGGGAAGCAAATGTAGCTGGAAGAAGCTACTGTCCCTTCCCTGTCACTGGTGGGGAGCTGTCTGCCAGGTCCACAATGTTGTGTGCTGAGACACCAGGCAGAATATCTGAGTTTCTCCCAGGATTACTAGGTTATTATAAACCATATGAAGTACAGCACTGTGGTTCAAAATGCTCTAATTTTGTGTTGATACTTTGTATCTTAATTTTCTTGGTGTCTGCAATCAGACATTGAGCTTTCCTACCTCAGAAAAATACCCTGTACTTGGATAATCAGACATGAAAACTAACAACACAATTTTTAGTTTGAAGCAAAATACCACAGATCCCCTGTGATCAGGAGGTTAAACAGGGCAGAAGTTTGATGGTCCTGCTCCATTCTTGTCTGCAAATCAGCAATTAAGTGATAATATCAAAACATAGAAAACAAAGTATTTTTAAGTTGCCTTTTAATTTACTCCAATTTGTGTTAGCAAAGACATCTAAAATGGAGGTTTGAAAACATGACAGCAACAATATTACAGTAACAATGCAGTGCATGTTCCAAAGAAATGACAAAATCTTGCTGCAGTATCTGACACTACAAAAATATCCTGGGAAATGAGAAAGGGTCAGTGGGCAGAGAAACAGGCAACATGAGGAAATCAAGAGAAGCAACCAATTGACCTGTATTATCTCAATTTTTTTTTCCCCTCTGCCTCCATATATTTACTCCAAGGCAGGACCCAAAACTGAGAGTTACTGATAAGCAGAGGTGGATGACAGACAAGTGAAAAGAATTTATGAGACACATATAGAGATAAAAGGGAATTAACAGTCCAAGCATCAAGTAGTAATGTTTGTATGTGTATGTCCATGTGTGCATTAGCATGAATGCATGGGTAAGTACACAGACATGCCTGTGCCTGCTAGGCTGGTGGCTGAAAACAATATGAAAAAAATCTAATCTTGCTTATTTAATATTAATATTTGTAAAATAAATGTAACGTAATCATGCAGTACTTGGATTGCTAATTCAGCACCTAAAGAACACACTATCCATTTAAAAAAAAACACTGTTGAGAATTAATGGATATATATGGAAGGAGAAAGTCTGATGTTCATAGGAGAATCATGTAATTTATATTCAGTCAATGAGAAGACCAGAAGAGGAAAGTTTTTGGTAGCCAGTGGTTGTGAAGGTTTGTTTTATTTTTCTGAAGTTGTTGAGGATCATACAGGGTGTGCCTGCCATGCATTAACCTGTTTGGATGAAGATTCACAGCAGGTTGCTTCAGTATATTTGTGTCCTCTGCAAATCATCTGGACAGCTGGGACCATGAAATTTACCCAGATCCAAAAAAAGTTGACCCTCACCAAACCTCAGTGCCCTCTAAGGCCATGTGTGCAGACCACTTCATATTTTGCACTTGTTTTGCCACTGTGGAATGACAAAAATGCTCTTGTCAAGTGGACATGAGATTTTCAGGACATTCCACACAGAAAACATGTCAGCAAAACTTGTCAGATGTTTTTTAACTACAGCATTATAGACACATTTTCCCTTTGTTTTTAATGTAATTTTCTGTACTTTGGAAAAAAAAAAAAAAAAGGCAAAAGCTTATTTGACTCAATTTTTTGTATCAACCAAGCATAATCCCATCAGTTTGGTTCCATCATTTGGAGTAAACTATTCACTAATTTAAGACAGGTGCCCCTGGGTGTTAACATTTAGTCTTCTGGTAGGAAAGCGGGTGCAAAGTTAAACCACATGTTCTACTTAAAAATAAGTGAGGTGTGATTAGGCAAGGTCTTTAAAACCTGGGCTCAGACACACACACACATGCAGGGTTTGCAAGGAAAAGATGCTGACACTTCCAGACTGGGTTGTGTAGTTCTGGTCTGCACTTAACTCTTTGCCAGGTGGATCCCTCTGTAGAAATCAGAGGGGCAAAAGGTTATGTTGAGCTCATTACTGTGGACAGCTTTTAAAACAAAAGTGATAATAGGGACATTCCTAGGATGATGTGTTTCATTAATATTTCCCCACTGCTGGAGTGTGTGGAGAGTTTTGCTCGAAGGAAACCGTCCAGCTTATTGGGGTGGTATCTGTTGGAAAAGCAGATAAACTACTGGTGCTTCAACATACCCATTTAAAAATATGGATACCTCTGTTTTCATTTTTATGAGCAATGTCTGATCAGTTGAATTTTCCTTGTTATTGATATGGGGAAAAAAGTCTAGGAAAAGTCCCCTGGCTCAGCTCACTAGGAATTGCTTTTAATGCCATTTCAGATTGAAAGGAGCACTTTCAATGCCTAAAATCTGAAGTGAAGATGCAGAAACCCAGCAATTCAAGAACTATGTATACCCTAACTTTACCTTGGTATAAAATTATTTCCAAAGGTTTCCAGTTCTGAATTCTGCCCTTTTTCCTCAAGGGGATCAAACGTTCTAATGCTTGGGTGGGTTACAGAGCAGTGGAGACTCCTGGCCAACAAGCCATAGTGCAACAACATCCAAGAACCTGCTTCCAGAGTAAGAAGGGGCCAGAGTGCTCTTGTGTTTGAATTAATTACTGAATACTGTATGACATTTTTTTGTGAGGCAAAGGACACACAGCCATTTATTTCTCTAGGAAGGCATTTGAGGCTTAGGTTGCAAATGTTTTGAAAGAAGGTAGGAAAGCAGATGAAAAAAAATATATATAATAAAAATTTGAAATGAGTTATTGTGATACTGCTGGCTGCTTTAAATTCTGAACCAACATAGATCTAAATGTCTTCAAACGTTGGCAAAAAGAGCAGTGCAAAATTAATGATGCAGCATTTCAACAGGGATGTTCACATCATCTGTTATTTGAGGATCACAGCATTCCAGGGAAATGAACAGCTTATCCCTATTGTATAGACAGAGACAGGGAATTTCCATGACTCACCTACAACCATTCAGCCTCACTGTGACACCACCGTGAGTAGAACTGCTTCATATCTGCTTTCATGTCTACCTATCCACATTCTAGGTACATAAACTGTTTTGGCACATCGGAGGCCTTTGAGTGCTGAATTATTTACATCTGTGCTTGAAGCCTTGTTTCAGAATAAAGCTCTTAAAATTTAAATGTTCTCTCACTCCACAAAACTGTATTCTTGATCTATAGAAGTGTAATGAGAAACTTCTCCTGTCTGTGAACATGTTCTTATAATATCTTATTACAAAACAAGAGAGAGTTTGATCTAGGAAAGGAGATGAAGACAGTTTTTGTTGTCAATGAATAGGAATATCCTTTAGGAGTAACTAAGAAATTGAAAAGACAAGATTTCAATGATATTATACCAGATGTGGCATGTCAGCAATATGCTTCTGGAAAGCTTTACAGATCATGTAGGAAGTAAAATAAAATTGTTAAATTAAAATTGTGCAATGAAGATTGACTAAAACTGATCTTTTTTCAGAATTCATTTCCATTGGAAACTGAAAACAGTTTTGCTTTTTGCTCCAAATCTGAGAAACACCTACCAGAATGTCAAGCCATCTCATGAAATTTAAATTTAGGCATTGTTACTTACCCTTCCTCACTAAGAACTGAAGACCTTGGAGCACAGGGGCACCTATGCTTGCCAAAAGAAATACTGACCCCTCCCTAAGCGAGGAGGTTGCAGTGCACTGCAGCTCAGACTATCACCGTGCTGAAATGGAGCAGGAGTGGTCCACAGGGCTCCATAACAGGGAGAAATTCACTCCCAGAGTGTAGACAAAGCCTAAACAAGACCTATGAAATATGAATCTATTACAGATGGGTGGGTTTGGTTTTGGTGTGGGGTTGTTTTTTTTTTTGTTGTTGTTTTTTTTCCCCAGTACAGATTTGGATTTTCACCCCTCTTCTCCTCCTATCATATGTTGCTTGTTTTAGTGGTTGGCAGGAGGGAGGGGGAAAGGAACTAACAACATGTGTGCCTATCATCACCCTGACCACTGGGCTTGTACATCTAACTCTCTCCCTTTTGCTTTGTCTGCTTTTTGTCTCTATCCTGCTCCATCCTGTGAACACTTATGTGTAAGTTCTGCCTACATCGACTTTGGCTGGTTTACTCATGAGAGTAAAGCTGCAAACACAATGCTCACAACACAAAGCCCTTGGATTGTTTCCTTGAGGAAGGTCTGCCCTGCAATTAGGTTGGTGCAAAAAGAATAGAGGCAGAAGAAATCTTCTGATCCATCAAAATTGCACCCCCCAAAACAATCCATCTTCCATCTTGCACACCAGTGCAAGAGACACTTTTAGAATATAGATTTTTTTTTTTTTTTGGAGCCAGGGTAGAATGGAGGAAGAAGAAAATGTGTGAAAGCGCAGAGATGGAAGATGGATTTTCCCTCTTGCAGCTTTCAGGCTTGCTATCATCCAAAGCTGGGGTTGCAGAAGAGTTAAAGTGACTCCCAAAATGGCTGAGGCCTTTCCTAAGGATCAGGCTGCTAGTTGTGCAGGAGATACATCAAATCTCTCTCCTGTGTTGGCCCCAAGAGTGAAGCTACGTCCAAGACTGTCTGC
>NW_009951981.1:863799-887496 GCF_000747805.2 Chaetura pelagica | reverse complement strand
ACAGAACAAGAGATGTCAAAATGAAAGTAATATCTATTTCACTGAGACTAAATTGATGCAGTCCTCCCATGCATTCTAATTTAAAAAACAGTCCCTTGTACTCAGGTGCCCATATTAAACAGGATGAGGATCAGTGAATGGGCAGGTCCTCTAAAAACAAATGTGCAATTAGTCCTTTCTTAATCAATGCTATTCATTGTCTGGATAACTAAAAACTTTCCAATTTATCTCATTTTCATTAAAAATTGGGCTTTCATGAGAGGTACTTTATCAAAAAAGTGAAGAGAAATGTGAGAAGAAATGACTGCTGGAAAGAAAAACAGAGTGAATTTCAGTTTTTATTTTCTATCCCAACCAATTCAACTACTGGTTCAGATGACCATTAACAAACCCATGGTTCCCTGCCCTGTTTTTCCTTTCCTGTCTACTGCAAAATCTTTTCAAGGTGCACTCCAGCACCTTCCAGGTAAGAAACTGGGAGACCTTCCCTGATGTGTTCCTTTGGAGAGGTGTAAATGGACAGCTGTCTGGTTCAGGACAGAGAACACAAGAGTGCTAGATGGGGCTGATCTAGGTTACACTTTAGTAAAATCCAACACAGGTTGTATATCCAGGAACAAATGGATCAGAGTAGATAACTCTTTCAGGATATGTCAAAGAATGAACTGACATTGGAAAAGTCTTCTAAGTGGAAAAGAATTAATTCAATCTAAGCTGTAAGTGCAGACCCATTGCTAAGATGTCAACATGGATATTGGATGGAGAGAGGGAGAATGAGATGTGGAGTTGGAATTACTCCACAGGGTAACCCTCTGAGGACCTACCTCTACTGGAAACAATGAGGTAATTGTGGATGTCTACCTGCATGAGTTCCAAGAGTTTTGTCCCTGAATCCCTCAGGAGCTGAATTAAGTGCAGAGTGAACACAGAGGACCATCAGGAAGTTAGAAGAAAAGCAGAGGACATCCTCCCAGCTGTTCTTGCATTTAGACCACAAATACTTTATTTCCTGAGAGACTGAAACTCAAGCATAACACACGCAGCCGTTCTAGCTGTGAATGGGCTTGGACAAGGAAACAAAACTGGCTGGAGGATTCCACCAGCAGGACTAACATTTATCCATAGTAGTTAGCAGTTAACTGCTGGCACACATGAAGGAGAAACCTGCATTTAACTTTAAAAGTAAAAAAAAATAGCCTGACTGGGGCTGTCAGGATGCTTTTGAGGAACCATCCTTAATGTGCTTGGGCTGAACTAGTCCAGCACTTTGACTTCCACTCACAGCTCAGCTGTGGAAACCCACAGCCAAAACCACAGGGCTCCGACACTGTGGCTGTTACATAAAGACCTTATTCCTATAGCACTATAAATGCAAATGATTGTGAAAGGATACTCAGCAAGGTTCAGTGATAATTCAAATCACAAATCCTTTTGCCATGCAACTCATTTAATATAATATTTTTTATGGAAGCTCTTCTCCCCCTCCAGAAGGCATTAAATTGTTATTCATATTTCAGATTAAAAAAATCAGGAGGAGTACTAAAAGACAGACAGTGATAGCAAGCTAGATTCAAGGCTTGTGTATATGCCTTGTGTGTCATGCCTACTACAGTAAGCACTCCTGCTCTAGAAATATAAAAAGGAAGTCAACTGAGCAGCATGAAAAATGGATGTAAACATGGAATTAAAAAGATCAACCTTCAAAAGCATGCTAGCAGTTTTAAGGGAAGAGTGTGTAATTGGAACAAACACAGCTGAAGGCAAGAATTAGCACCATATGCAGAATCACGTAAATCAAGATAAATAAGGCTGGTAGAATTACATGACTCTTGTTTGCTTTGAAGAACAGTAAAGTAGATAAACAAGGATGTCTCATGCTTAGCACGAATTGCTGTGCTGGGTGGCAGCACTGGTAGGGTACTAGTGCTTTTTAAATGCATCAGTAAAGAAAATAATCACGGTACAAGAATCAGAGCTACTGGAACTCTGACTATGGAGCTTCACCTATGGCCATCAACCTATGCAGGTGCAAGGGGAGACATATTACTCTTAAACAGCTCAGTCATTTTAAGTCACAGTTCATCTGCTACTGAAAATGTGAAAGCAGTAAACTGCAGAGAAAAGCTCTGTTCATATGTGCATCCCAGCTCTCCCACAACCAGACTTCTTTTAAAAGCTCATTCATGTGTTTGGAAAGGTAGTAAAGCTTTGTTTTGAATCCTAGTATAAAGTAACATGTTGGTTTTGTTCAGGTTTTTTTTTATATATATATATATATATTTAATGTGTTGGTTCATTTATTCCTCAAAATTAGGTCTATTTTAATGCAGTTTTTAATCCTGAATTTGACCTTGAATTTGACCTAATGAACCCAGAAGCATAAGAGAAACCCAAAGTGAGATCAGTCATTAATATTAAACTGCAGAATCCAACAAATTCAGAGAGAAGCTGCCATGCTCAGAAACTATGCTCTGCCCCAGAGGAGGAGCTGAGCCTCTCAGATAAAGCGTGTTTGGGCTCTGAGCCATCGTTGCAAGCATTGTGGTGCAATGGGAGCAGATCTGCCTAGAGAAGCACCTGGTCATCCCTCCATACCAGGTATCTGAAAGGTTTTGTTCTGCACCATCCCCGTGAACTGAACAGAAATCCGGTGAGGGTCCCTGGGACTGCTCAGTGCTATGGACTGAAACACAATAGGTGAGGGCAACCACATTTGCATCCAAAGTGTGCTCCAGACCAGAACCAAGATGCCAGCATGGGCACACTGGGAGGGAAGTCAGTGGACTTTTTAGGGGAACTGCATAAAGTTCAAACAGCCTGTGGCCCAGGGAAGACTGAAATGAGGATAAATCCCGTGAGCATAAAGAACCACAAAACAGAAAACAATCTTCATAAGCTTTTTTTCTTCCCCCCAAGTTCCAGATTATTTTCTTTCACTTGGAAGTTATGGATAATGGAGAATTAAAAAGATCAAGACCATCTAGGAAGAAACATTATAATGTTTCTTCCATGTGGCTAACGAGAAAAGACATATGAAAAGATGTGTAAAGTATAAGAGTTAAGGGCAGAACACTGTTGACATTGATAAATCTGAACTGATTTGGCTTTGGTTAGGTCTCCTCCAGCTGTCACAGAAAGGCTGCTATTCAGCTGTTCAGCATGACTATATTTCCTGCTTTTTTATAAGTGCAATACCATTAGCTCTGAAGTTCTTCTTGTTATTCTAGAAAAGTACTGGTTTCACACCCATTAACTAAACCACTGGGACTTCTTAAGGCTACAGTTGCCTGTTCAAAAGGAACAGCATTATTAAATTCTTTCTTGTACCCTTGTGTCCTTGATAAGACTTGAGATATTGCTGCTGCAAAGCTAAACCACAACACTTGGCTTTTACCACCTCTAGCATTTGTCAGCAGCCAACTGCTTCAGGCAAGAGTGCAAGAGCCTCCTCTGTACAGGTTCCTCTGCACCAGCTCCCTCTGTGTCTTCCTTCCCCTACAATTGTCAGAAATAAAGAGGAAAATATGGAAAGAAAAGACACAGGAGTGCAGAGACAAGAGGCAGAGCTCAGCTTTCTTTGATCTCCCTCTCTGTTGCAGGCAGAGGAGATCAAAGAGAAGAGGCATAACAAAAAGCACGTGAGCCAGGCATGCCTGGAAGAGGTTGTCACATGGAGTACCTGGGCTCTGCATTTTGGGAATATGGCACCACAACTTCTCAAGCAAGAGCAAGAGCAGCCTGGCCAGAGGGCAGGACTTGTTTTTGCTTAAAGAGCACACAGAGTTGCAGCAGCCTTTCCTCCAGTCAACACCAAGAGTGAACACAACTTTGCTGCAAGAATGCACTGGAATTAATCTCAATTTACATGAGTGTAATTCAGTCCAGGCCCATGCTTAGAAGGCCTTGCTGGAATAGGAATATCCTCTCATTATACTGCCAAAGCAACTTGTAGCAAAAAAAACCCCTCTACTATCAAAGCTGTACCTTTTCTCAGGTTTGTCAAACAAACTGGGGGGGAAATGGCAAGAGGGTATCCTTGCCAGTTTACATGCAACAAATTCCATTGAAAGTTTTTGCTGATGCCAGTCACAAACCACACCTCATTCTACCCTTGAATGACACAATTATGCCAGAAAAGTCTGCTGTGCAGGCTTAGGAGGGAAAATGTGGTTCCATTTTATCACATTGGAGTTTTCTCATTAAACTTATTTGGACTGGGATTAGGCTATTAGAGAAAATTTAACCCCAAATGATTGGAATGGAGAGAAAACCAAATTAAAATATTCTCATATGTTACAAAGGATACAGCCCCCAAAGAAATTATAGAAAATATAAAAATGTATAGATTTATAGGGGGTAAAGAGGTAAAATCATAGACTAATTCAATAAGCTATCCCAGTCAAAATAGCATAACCTGGAAAAAAAAGAAAAAAGAAAAAAAAGAAAAAAAAGACATTAAAAAAATTATCTGAAGTGCTTCCTGTACTCAGATAATGCATATTTTATTCTGAGGAACTGCACTGTTCATATTTAATAATCCACAAGTTAGTGTCAATAGTCTTTTCAGGTTGTACAACTTAGAATTTGACAAGACTCATTACTAAATATAAATAATATTCAAGGTGAAAATGATGTCATTATTCCTGAATTGAATGCATGTGCAGGGTTATACTGAATACATAAGTAATCAGTATAGGCTTGCTTTGTATTCTTGGCTCTCAAGAATTTGGTATCACTTCAGAATCCTTGGTTTTTTTAGTATTCTTTGCTTCTAATTTCGTTAGCTCCTTTCAACTAATCTTTTCCCTCAAACTTTGATTTGACTTGAATTTTATAATTTTTATAGATGCTGAGTGCCCTTTAACATTGGTGATACACTCTTGGCACTATGGGGATTGAACAATTAAGACAATTCTGTAGGCACAGTCCAACAGCAGCTGGGCTGGCTGAGAGGTCTGGGAGCAGCCAGGAGGCCCCAGGGGATGTTTATTGTTTTACTAGTATCTCCTCTTTCCTCATAATCTGGAGCTTTCATTCTCCTTCTCCCCTCTGCCTTTCTTCCATATCTCTGTTTGCTTTTGATAAGTTATCTTCCTATTCCTTCACTTTCTTTGTTCCTTCTTAACTCTTTATCCTTTTCTTTTTCAAACCTGTGTTTATCTCACACCTTCTCTTGGCTTCTCCGTAACTGCTCCCATCTTCTCACACTATGGTAACCCTCTTTCATCTTCACTCTCTCCTAGTGTTCCTGGATTTGGACTGTTTTTAATTCAACAAGCCTGTCTTCTCACCAATGTGTGGAATTATTAATTTCCCCCTCCTATGAATTAATAAATTATTTTTGTGAGCAAAAATTCAGTTCCTTCAGGTATTTAGCCTTGGCTGCACCACCTAGACCTGGTAAAGAATGTTGGTTTTACCCTCAAAGGCAGGAAAGCAACAACCCTGCACATTCAGGTCCCTTACCCTCCTGTAGCAAGAAGCATTCCTGCGTTTCTCCTACTTTTTATCTTTATCCTACCTCTTGGCTTTACTCCTATTTTACTGTCATCATGTGAAGGCAACACAAACCCAACATGTCTTTTCTCTCATCCCACATACCAATACACAACCAGGCATCAGCTTCTG
Source organism: Chaetura pelagica (assembly GCF_000747805.2). Taxonomy (NCBI): domain Eukaryota; kingdom Metazoa; phylum Chordata; class Aves; order Apodiformes; family Apodidae; genus Chaetura; species Chaetura pelagica. Next base: position 881,868 of record NW_009951981.1, on the reverse strand, counting down.
TTGCCTCTGCCCAACAAATGGAACACAAAACAGAACAGCTTATGCCCAGCTTGCAGAATTGCTGAGCACTTGCAGCCTGGGCTTTATGTCAAAGTGGTGCAGAAGACTGGAGAGGAACAACATAACATGGCTGGTAGCAGGGTCAGGCACATGATTCACCTCTCCTGGGCTCTATTGTGAAGGTCAAAGCACAATAGCAGCAAAAGTAAATAATTTCATTACTTTCCAGCCCTGCATCTGGCAGTAATCTGTTGTTTGGCAGCTGGTCGATAGGGCTACTATCTTCTTCTGTGTCACCACGGCTGGTTTCTTGCATTTGGCCACCAGATCTTTGGCACACGTATGTTGGACTCCCAGGTATTGTGTGCTGCTGGACTTCAGGGGGCTTAACATTTTTGACAATTCAGTCCCATAACATAAGGAATTGGACATGCAGCCGAAGCATCTTCTGGCTGGACAAGTTAATCCTTACAACTATAGAAATGAAAAATACTGTTAACTGAGATAACATACTGGTCAGAAAGAAAAAAAACACCCCAGAGCTGGAAATAAATAAATTCAAGCAGCTGAAGTCTTGTGTATTATGGAGCTGTTTAGACACTGTGTTGATTTTTCAAAGAGTATAAACTAGCAGCCCTTTTGGCTTTGAAATGTTTTAAGTAGCTTTTTATATGACAGTACCATGAGATATTCATTTGTCTGCAGCAGGCTAAAGGAAGGAATGACTGGATCTCCCAGACAGGAAGATATAAACAGGCCTTGAAGGGGTCAGATGAATTCATGTTTCATAACAGCCTGAAGGGAGCTGTTGCAGAGAGGTTAAAGCTGGTTAAGCATTTTCCTCTATGGATCCAGAAACAGAAGTTTAAGCTCCCTACAAACCCACGTCCAAGATTTCTCTAATCAACCCAGATGTAAATGGCTATTCAGTATTTCGGACCAGGTAGCCAGAGGCAGGTGGACAGATATGTTGCTGCTTGTAGGCTACTGTTGACAGAAGGCTGACTTACTAGCCTGATAGGTTTGTGTTGGTATTTGGCTCTTGACTGAGAAGAGAAAACCAACTCTGAAGCACCATGTCATGGGTCAGCCCCCTATGGGACCACCATGCTTCTACACAAGGGTGCCTCAGCAACATGAAGGGCACTCAACGCTTTAAAGCCTAACTGAGAACTCTCCTGCCTAGGGATTGTTTCCCTGGTGCATATTTTTTATCAGTCCAGTTTGATGAGTGAGAAAATAATATATTTTTGTAGAATTTATTGCAGGCTGGAAGAGAAAGGACAGTCAACAGTCAGACTGCCAATACTCATAGCAAATCAAATCCACATTTTGGCTTAACATTTTAAAATATTTACGAATACTAGTTTTCTGCCTCTTAACTCTATAAGAGGATTCTAAAGAGCAAAAGAAAACTAAATTATCTTATAATGCCAGCAAACAATTGTAACAAATCTTGTCTTGCATAAATAGACTTTCTGTTTTGCTTCCTGGGATTACTTCAGATTTTTTCCAACATCGAGGTTTTATCCACGAAGCAGAAAATACAGACTATTTTGTGGTGGGAAACATGCTAAAGGCAAGCAGCTGTGGCAATTTGAGACCATTTTCAAACACAGTCATCTTGCTGCTGCTGTATGTGCAGTTCAACACATTTGACAATTTAAAGTTCCTTGCTCAACTGAATATGCAATTTCACATATTCACAGCAGCAGCACAATGTACTGGAAACCACCTATTGCATCACATCCAAAACAAAGTGATACCAAGGACTCAGGCTGGGAGAAGGAATTAATTCCTTTGCATGCAAACACCTCTTGAAAGTCATAGGTCATCTAACCAAGCCTACTAATTATTACCACCACTTGATTTTTCACTTTGATATTGCATGTGCAGTTCAAACTGCTGCCAAGTTCAGTAGCCGCACAGTGGCTGATAAACTTGTAAATGTGTGCACCAAATTTGGGGGGGGGGGGGCGAAAGGATAGTTTCATTGATACTTTCCCTGCATCTGCAGCCCTTATGTTTGTTTTAAAACTGGACTTCAGGCTAAAAGATGAGCATGAAAGGAAATAATTATAAATTATCTGCATAAAATCTGCAACAAATTACACATAAAACTATAACTATCTAAATAGGATGACATTTACTTTATAGGTTCATGACTTCCTTTCTTTAAAGTTAGCTAAGAAGAGAGTAAAGTAATTACAGTTCTCTTTTGATTGATTAAACATGACATATATGCTAATATGAAAGTAACTTCTGTCCTTTGTTACCCAAGCTTCTGGTTTAAAGCAATTTTGAAGATAACAGATATAATCTCAGCAGTGCTGCCATTTCTAACGTGTATGCCAAGAATGTAATTCCTCTGCCTTTTTTCTCCAACAGAAAAAGCATATTTTATCCCTCATGTTTTAAATTTTGAATTCAGAAGTCAGATGATATTACAGCCATAAATCCTCTGTTTCTTAGCCATTATACGTTAGGAAAGGTCTGTGCCACCAGTAGCATAAATAGTTCTGCCTTTTTACAAAAGCTGTCCTACTGGTTTGAGGGAGGTTTTTTTGACTGAATAAGGTTGATTGGATATAGTCCAGTAGGGAAAAAAAGAAACACCTGCTAAGTTTCACTTGGAAGTGCTACACACTGCATAACAGTGTCCATCAGGTTCACCTTTTCTCAGGTCTGGTTCCAGTATCAGGAGACTTTCTCTGCAACTGAGACTTACGGGACTTAACCTCCATAAAATTTTTCCACTCCATAAAGATTTTCCCCAAGAATTAAAGCTACAGCCATCCTCTAATTCCTTGCCTTTATGCATTTCAAGTTGTTTCACTTTAGTATTGGCAGAACATTTGCATTTACAGAGTGTGGATGTGTCCCCCTCTTTGCCACCTCTCCTGTAAATGATACAAACTCGATCCCCCAAATTCTCTGAGGCTCTCCTTGCAGGATAGATCCTCAGCTCTCACACTGTCTCCATGTGTCCCTTCATTTTAGTCTCTGGCTCCATCCTGCCTTTTCTGTAATTGCTGAGACTGAAACAGAGCGTGACATTCTAGCTGTGGTGACACTAATGCTCAACAAAAATGAACTTCAAACTCTCTGAACTTATAAGAAACATCCCCAAAATACATTCACCAAATAGATGTGTTGGTTTTTTTCCCCAACACCGCATCATATTACACACCTAAATTAAACCCAGTGGACCAAATTCCTCACTGGATTAAGTTTAGTAATGGCTGTGCAGTCCAGTGAGAGACAATTTGGACCAATAGCTACTAATATTTCCGGTTCTCTCCCTGAAGAAATGCTCTTTTTCTGAATATTAATATTTCCTGCACTTTATTAACTGCATATAGAAACCGGGGAGGAATGAGATCCCAGTATTCAGTTTCCTTAATTTGCCAAACAAGAAGACACCTTTCTGGCAAAGGGCTGTCCCTTTTCTATCCTACCCTCACCTTCCCCCCTACCACAAAGATGTCTGGCACTCAGGCTGACACTGAAGATGCAGCAGATCACTGCAAACCCACAGGGCAAATGGCTTCTCCAATAATATTGGTTTTGGAGATGAAGACCCTCAAGGAAAAGTACAACAAGATGTCAGAGATTATTTTCTGTCTTGGATCACATACAAGCTGTAACATAGGCCAGATGGGCAGTGGGGAGGGCAACATGTCCTGGGGATGGAGACAAAGACTGAGGTCCTTGTGCCTGCAGCCATCTCCTGGCCCTGGAGGGAAAGCAGGGGCTTTCACAGGGCAGAAACTCTGCTTTGCTGCCAGAGAAAGTATAATGTGCCACTGCTTTCTTAGGTACTTCAGCAATTAATTCTCTTTGATTTTTTATTACATTTGGAAATCTAAAGGAACAGAGAGTAGAACTGAACACAGCACCACATCAGAGATTTCATATACACTTTCAAGGAGGTAGCAGAGCAGCTTGCAATATTTGTGCCTAAAGGCAAGGACATGATACACAGGGGCTCTCTTTTGGTTCCTTCTCTCTGTATTTCTGTTTTACTTGGCCAGCTCTACTAGCATTGCCATGATTTTGTGCTTGCTGTGTTACACCTGAGAGGTATAACAAAGCTCCAGACAACCTTCATTTCTTGAAGAATTCAAACTACTGAAAAAGGCTTCCAAGGCATAAAAGCATGGCTTGAGGTAAGGGTCTTGCTACTTGAAAAGGAGAAAAGAGGTCCATAAAAAAGTTAAAGAAACATAGATGATGTTAGGGGGAAAAAAAAAAAGTGTTTCACTTTCTATATTTTTTTCTTATTAATTCCTATGGTACAAAAAAATCACTCAAAAGAAATTAGCATTACCCAAACTGCACTCTTCACAGGGCACTGTCTTAGGTAAGTAGAGAGTTTTGTCAACAACGGGGAAAGCTTTCATAAATATGAAGAGAATTTTAAATTGATCTTTGTAGATGTTCTACTTTTATATAACCCTTAAGAACTGTAAAAGACATGATAGAAATAGTGCCACAACAGTGCAGTGCTGGGTCCCTGACTTTTACAGTATTGTATCACCTCAGTTTTTTTCTTGGCACACTGCTAATTTACACTAGTTAAAGATCCAGACCAGAGCAGTTTTCAAGAGGAGATGACTGATTCATGAAGTCTAAGTGACTGAATACAGAAGTAATTAATTATCTCCATGCTATATATGAAAGCTTGACCAGAGATGACTGCAAAGTAGGCATATGTAGGCTAAAAACAACAACAACAAAAAAAAAAACAAACCAAAAAAAGGTGAAAGACAGAATAAAATTTAGGAAAGCGCATAAAAAATTTGCCTTGAGTTTAATAATAGATTTGCAACTTAGGGTGTTGGGGTTTTTTTTGCATGACTTTAAATAAGGGAAGAGGAAGAAATGGAATAGCAATATTCTAGCACTGACCACACATTCTGGTTTCTGGAAGAAATGTATTTTCTACAAAGTTTACTTTTCTTATATATTGCCCAGATAAACTGTCTGTGTCTAGTGTGCTTGTTTTCACTTAAGCTCATCTCTAATCTGATGCAGAAAACAGCTATTTTTTTTTTTTTCTATTTTAGCTGTAGCTCCTTTTGACCATCAGTAGCATGGAGAAAGTCCTGCTGGAAGGTAAAATAAAAGCCACAACATGTCCCAGGTGAGTTTATGTTGGGTCCAGTCTGGAGAGGTGTCAATAATACTAATCTCTGCTTGCCCATCTACATTTAAATTGATATTGGTGTTTTCAATCCAAGGTCTTAACTATTACATAATTATATAAAGGGATAGTACATAAAATAGTCTTTGAATTTATTCCTTAGCTTCTACCTTCCCCATCCAGGTCTGCATGGGTGAAACATCACTTAATCTATTTCTAAATTGCTCATTAGGAGCACCCACAAAAGGAGTTAAGAAGTAACCCACTGTGTAGTTGCTACTGTCAGATATTTGAAATATTTTTGTCTCTTTTTCTTTGACCACTTCTCAACAGTCTCTTCTCAGAACATTATCAAAGGTGTTTTGAATTATTTTTTCTTTCTTTGTGAACAATGTGCTTGAAAAGCTCTAATAGATGAGGGAGGTATGTTTTCCTTTGCTAGGTATACACTGTCTTTATTCTATTATGATTCTCATTTATTTATTTTTGTTTCACAATACCCTTGATATTAAGAAAAGAAATTGGTGTTCAATTCCCAGGATCATCTGTAGTTCTCTTATTAAAGATAGTCACTGGTGATCAGGCACAGTAGTTGATTTTAATGAGTCTGAATTTTAGGGTTTTTAGCAGTTCAACCATTTCATTCTTAACATCCTTTGGAACCCTTGGTAATATACTCTCCTATTTTAATAACGGGTTGTTCTCTAATTTTTTCCTTCTGCTCCAGTATGTCCTCTGCTGATATTGCAGCCTCTGACAGTATCTCATCTTTATTTCCAGAAAAGAGAAGATATGACATCCAGCAACCTCTGTGGTGAAGACAAAGGCAAAGAAATGTTTTAATTTCTCTGCAATGTCTGTATATTCCTTAATTGCTCCCATTAATCCCTGGTAGTTCAACAGACACATTTTTTCAATGACTTTCTGGGCAATCTATCAAATCACACTAAAATATTGCTTTAGGTCAAATACACATTATGATTTGACATATGTTTTCACATTTTTCATAAGTAACTCACTGCAAGCTGGGTAAATCATTTTGCATACACAGTCTAGATGTGATATGACTCAGCCTGAAAGCAGAGCAGGCCCAGTTGTCTCTTGTCACAAATACTTCTGGATATTCCTGCTATCAGCAATCTCTAAAGATTTTCAGTTGGTGATTTAAAAGCTTTTTATGGATGTGGATAGACATTATTTCCAGTTTGGTAGGTAGGAAAATGAGCAACATGCAGAAAACCCTGGTGTTACTTATGGCTTGTCCAATTGATCCTGCTGGTGGACCTCTCCTTGCCTTTGCTGGACCTATGGTTTCATCTTACCTCCTAGCCTTTAGCCCCAGCCACACTTTCTTAGATTGTCAGCATCATCTGACAATATGGCCTTGTACTTCCCAAAGAGAACACTTTTGGTGAAATAAAACAAGTTGCATTGTTTAATATGGTAAAATGTTTTCTCCCCTAGACAATTATTAAGAGTTTACAGACAGCACGGGAAAAATGGAAAAGAAAGACAGTGCTCTAACTGTGTAATCATAAATTAAAAGAAGTACAATTCATTATAAAGCACTACATTTTTTTCTATCCCTTTCTGAATTCTCTCCATATACCCTGGGGGGCTGTAATGTAAACCAACATCTTACTCTCTTCTCAGAAAAACCCACTATAATTCTCTTACAATGCTCCACCTAGGAATACAAACAAGCAAATAAAAGCAACACAATGTACAAGGGAAAGAAGACTCTTGTTTTTAAGAACATGAAAACTGTAACATCTGTATGGCAGTGACTGAAAAAATTCAAGCATCATGTTGTAGAGAAGCAATGATGACCATCCAGCTATTTAGTTGTATGAAAGGGAGTATCTAGATGTTATCATTGATGCATAACTTTAGACTTTAAGTCTTAAACTCCTTTAAGACTGAGGAGTATGCTAGAAACATTAGCTACTTGCAATTCATATATGATGTGTACTGTTGTTGTGATTTACATAGCCTGACAAAGAAGTAACACTTTCATTTTTCTTAGCTCAAATTGTTGTGAAGAATTTTCACCTTTTCTTCTGATTTGAATCAGTTAAACAGCTCAAAGGGGACTTTTCTGCACTCCTAGTTTTGAATAACACAAAAAACTGGCTTTGTACCCTTGGGCTACTTGGATTTAATATCAAATTCTTACCTTGCACAAGATCAGAAAAAAAAAATAAAGCTTATAAAATTGGACTCATATGAGAATGAGTTTCTATCTTTTAATACTACCAAACAATCTGCAAATTATTTAAATTAAGACGACCAGCACTCCAACATCTGCAAGCAAAATGCTTAAATGCCAAATGCAACTTTACTGGCATAAGAAAATAATAAGTGGAGTTCAATTTGTGTCAGCATAGCTCAGGAAAATAAGATATCATGTCTTGCTGTCTGCTTGATGTCAGCTTCTCAGATTCAAACCCTAATGCCTCATCTTAGGCTGTCCTTACTAGAGGCTGCCAAATAGCAAGGTTCAGTCAGAGTTCATGCAGCTACTACAAAATAGCTTTTTTTTCCCTTCTCCTTTTTCAATCATTATGAACCTTCTGCTTTATATTGTACACACTTGATTATATCTATCCTTGAAATGTATACAACTCTATTAGCCTCTTCTCCTTTTCTTTTAACATACTGTAAATTCCTTTCTGTGCTTAGTTTGTTTTATAGCTTACAGAATTAGGCTTTTAAACTTTCACTGCACAAAGAAGGTTAGGTTGTGTGATTGGCTACAGGAAGAAAACAAAGGAATGGGAATTTATAATAATACGAAAAGAAACAAAAGTATGAATACTTGCCCCACATTGTAGACTCTTACCACTTCCCTACTAAAATATTAGTCACCATCATAACCAGGTTCCCAAATAGTTGGAAGCTGGTTCCTCCTAGAAAGGGAAGATTACCACCTCTCTAAAATGCCCATTCTTGTTCATCCTAAGAAACCTAAATCTCCTTCTGCCTAAACCCTCATCTCTCCTTGATACTGATATTTCAAATGAGACATCATGCAAGGTTAAAAGGAGCAATTTCAGTTGTTTCATTTTCTTAAGTTGTTTTAAATTGGTTGTGTATAAAATCACTGTGAATGGAAGTTGGGGAACAGATAGGCCAAAAAAGTTTATGATAATATATGTAGATTAGTAGTCTCAACATTTCCAGTCATACAATAGCATCTTAAAAACTCAGCAAAGCCTGTTGTTATTTGCTTCCAGCAAAAACCAACCAACCAAACCACAACAGAAAAAATGTGTGGGTTGGAGCATTAGTCATGATATACTAACACATACACTCTGAAGATAACACAATCCCTCTGTAAAACAGTGATTGAAATTTTCTGAACACTTCAACCATAATAAATGTGCAGACGTACAGACGCATCTATTCACATGCACAGGGTAAGAAATCTGACTTTGCCACAGTGCTGCAAACAGCACAGTTTCAGTAGTCTTAAATTAACTGATGAGAAGTTGAGAAAAGCAGCTGCCTTAATATTTTCTGAAATACGAGGAAGATTTAAAAAAACATTTGGCTTAGTTGCATTTTCTTCCATTTCTGACTCGCTGTCCTACTTTACGGGAAACAAGTTTCTTCACTTAGGCTCATTCCTTGTGAACCTATCTGGTATGAATTACTGAAACAGATTTGCAATATTCAGTGTCTGAACAGATGAAACACTTTAATACCTTAGATGGCTCGTTTCTGGAATCAGCCAGTGGCATATTCCCCAAACTTTAAAATATTTTTCACAAAATTCAAAGGCGATCAAGATTAAAATTCCCAAATGTGTATTCTGGATTGCTTCCAAAAATATTCAGTCATTATTGGATATTGTCTTGATTAAAATTCCTGTTGGTTTGTTCTATGGTTAAAGAGTAATCTTGTATCTTAGCTTTTGGAATGTATTCCTATCATGTGACATCTCTGAAGTCCAAATTAATATGAAGAGATCTCTCTCACTACCTAGCACAGGAAAAGGTTTAAAATGTCCAGATTTCAGCAAAAGCAGCTCAGAGAATGTAATTTGCACTAACATTACCACTTAGCTGCTTCAAAATTGCCTTCAGAAATAGTGAAAACTTTATTTCTAAAGATTTGCTAGAAACCTTTTCAAAAGAACCTGAGACTAATATGTGTACTGGCTGGTAATGAAAACAAGAATTCTTTTCTGTTTTGTAACTAACCTTTACACAGAATCCTACTCCTTTCTAAAGAACTCCATACCCACTTCTCACTTAACACAACTCAATCACTTCGCTCAGTGTTTTAAAGTCTTCAAAAAAAATAACCTAGAAATGCTCCCATTCTCAGAACTCATTTCTCATGGACTCCAGGATTCCAAAGCTTAAACACTAGATCAGAGCAAGATGTGATTTTCCCACTCTATAAAGTGATGTGAGATTTTATTTCCAGTTTCCAACCATTGTGAGACAAAAAGCAGAAGAGTTTTCCCCATGGCTCCTAGATCGTGTGACCAAGTCCCAGGCCATCCAAGAAGAGACACTCTTTTGCATATGCCACTTACAAGAGGAAAGGGCAGATGAGAGTTCCTGCTCTGTCATTCTCACATATAAAATTATGCCTTAAATATTATTTAACTATTAAAATGCTGTTTAACTATTTTAAAGTGTTTGTCATTCATCCCTGGTGTGTACTCCTTTAACTAACCGAGGAGTAATCTTGAACAAGAGTCTCTGGTATTTCATGAAGTACTGCAGATAGATAGACCTGGTTTTCAGGTCTCCTAAAAATAGTAGAATTAGAAACTCAGTTTTGGGTCCCATGAAGATGTCCAAGCAAAAGCTTCAACATTCAGCACCACAAGGTATTAGTCAGGTTTTTAAAAAAATAAGGATTTTCCTCCCTGAAATTTTCAACTTAGAATTTCCCAACCAGGTCACCAGGTCAAAGTTAGATCCACTTTAGACTTGCTTCCACACAGAACTTTGGGAAAAAAGTGTTGTAGAAAAGGGGGGGAAAAACCTACATATTCCAGTGTCCCTCAGGGACCATTTTAAATATATAGACAGCCTGAAGTAACTGACTTGTATGACAAGTTACCTAAAAACTGTAAGAGTATTAGAGTGAATTAGAATGAGGATTAGTCTCAGAATCTGTCTACAGAAAACTTAATTCACGACATGAAAAATACCCTTTGCTGTCTGAGCAGAAGGTCTTCCTCTGTGTATTCCTTTCTACAGAAGGTTATAAATGAATGTAAATGTATTCTTCTCACCATTTCCTGTTGGCCAGATTTTTTCAGGACTCCACCTTGTGCCCACAGATCACTGTTTGTACTCCGAGTGATGGGTAGGAATTTTCTTGAGTACAAAATGGAAAGCTAATTTTGAAATTTAGGATCCACACAATAATTTTTCTTTGCAGAGCCAGCTACATGGCAAGATGCAGAACACATGGATATCAGTAAAAGTACCCTTACCTTGCTTCAGTTGTCCTTACATTTCACGTGCATCCATTTGGTACTCAAAAAAGTGACTTGCATGTGCCAGAAAACCTGAAAGACAACAAGTGTGTCAAATTCTATACTTTATAATCTTCTCCTCCTCCCTGTTTAAAGTATGTTTTGACACTGCCTGCTGCCTTCTTGCAGTCTATCTGCCTATATATTTAATTACAGAGCTTTATTTTTGACCAGGATGTCATGGAAAAGTATATTGCCCGAGAGGAGTTTTCATATTTCTAAAATGTCATGTTCCCAAGGTGAAAGCTCTCCTTCTTTGAGCAACAGGGACTCCCATCTGGGAGAGTCAAAGGGTTGGTGAAGTAGAAAGAATTTTCTCCTTAGCTTTGAAATAATCTTAAATGCAAGACACTGGGCTGTGATGGGACCATTATGGGTTATTTTTTCCATATTTTTAACTTACAGGGATTTTAGGTATCTTCTGTGATTTGTTGACTTGCTGAGGCCAAGATGTAATGAGAAATCAATCCTAAGGACTTCTATAATGTTGAGTGACACTAACCATGTCTCCTTTAGTCTGTGGAGAACTAAGGAACACACAGTAGCTATGCCCTGTCTGTCTTTTTAATGTAGTAGAGGCTTGGCCAGCAGGATCTACAGCAGGACCTATGCATATACTGGGTTGGCTAAGGAAGAAAGATGGTTTTTTTCCAAATGTTGGAATTGGGTAGAAGGCAGTTAGCAGTTTATAAGCTATCCTGGATTCAGAGAACTAGCATAAAAATTACCTGTCCATAACAGCCTAAGGACATCCCAGGCCACCCCAGGAGCTGCCAGGTGGGGCAGTGTGGGTTACAGGGGGTGGAGCAGCTGTGCTTTATAGGCAGGAGAAGGTGGGTCAGGTGACCCAAAGAGACCAATCACAGCACTCCTGGCTATGGGGCTCAGTATAAAATGGCTTCTCAGCACAGCTCTGCTTGTTCTGTTGGGTGGGGCAGGGCTTGGCTGATTGTTGTTGCTCTTACTGTGTCCTATTTTTCATGATGATGAAGAGCCCTCTTCCTTGAGGCAGGTTATCCTCTTCTGTTTCCCTGAGCATGAGTGGGACTGGCTTGGCTGCTTCAGGGTTTTTTTGTGAGCTGTCACTTGGACCCTGTACTCAGATACTCCCATCTGCTGCCAAGGCCAGTTTGGGGCTTTACTGGCCAGGAAGGTAATTACCAACTGAGAAGTGTAGGTTCTACATTTACATTTGTCTGTGTTTCATCACCATCATTATAATAACTTTTATAGCTATTTATTGTATCATTAAACATATTCAAGCTTTTTTTTTTTCCTGTGTGCAGCTGTGTGCACTGTTGTAGCTTTTGTTGTGCAGTTGCTGTCTTCCCTTAACACTTAACAGGTCTTCAAGAGCATTGTTTTGATCTTGTTGCTACTCTGTTGAGAGTATTCACACAGAATGTGCAATTAGTTAAGCAGTTAAGCCTTTGTTTTAATATTACTGCCTTCAGGCCTTTGCCTGGATGAAATGTATGCTCTGACTCCAGCTATAGTGAAGAAGCAGCTGGTGCACTGGTACAGAGAAAGTGGGGTCATTACTCAAGAAAGCTAGGAGTGTGCTGAGTTAGGATCTAAGTCCTGGGTGATGGTACACAGATGTGGGAAACAGTGACAAAATGCTGTAACTCCTGGTCAGTGTCTCTTGTATGGCAGTCAGCTCTCCAGTTGCTGCCTGTTGAATGAAGTGATATATAATAAGTTGTGGTGATGCACCACAAAATGCAAAGGAGATTTCAAGACCTAGAGCTGGAGCAGGTTCTAATCTTGGCAGAGATGGGGTTTTCAGTAAAAGTTTGGCTTCTGAGTTTTCATTGCAAAATCAATATTTATCTCAGGATTTATTTATTCCCTATTTCTCTTCTTATCCTTGGTGATACAAAGAATGTGTGTGCCTACAACTAGTGTAAACCAGTGCCGGCATATAAGTACACAAGTGTGATGGCTCTGGGTCAGACTTTCAGCATCTGTTTTTAACTGAGGCGAGGAGTTCCCACAGCTTCCTTGAGCATTTTATGAAGAACCACTTCCTTCTGGTTGTTTTGAAGCTGCTACTTGCTGGCTTCCTAAGGTGCCTTGGAAATCACTGTGTGCAACTGTCTTCTATTTACTCTGTCCAGGTCTCCATGAGTTTATAGATCTCAGACATCTTTCTTTCAGATTAACAGTCCTTTCTCTAGTCGTTCTGTAATTCTGATAGCTGGTACTGTCTTCTGAATCTACTCCAGTTCTAGAATAAGCTTTCTTTAAATGATAGTAGTGGGACTAAGAGGCCAGGACTACATAAAACATTTAAGATGTGGGAGCACAGTGGGTACACGGAGGTATGTTGATGATGCACAGTTCATTGCCTTTTCCTTTCCTAGTAATTCCTAGCATTTGATTTGCTTTTTGGCCTCTGAGTGGTGAGCTGATGTTTTCATAGAACTGTCCATTGTTCCTTGCTCCTGATTTGTAATGATCAGTGAGAGTCCACAAGTGGTTTTACATAACTGAGATTATATATCACTTCACACTTACTTACAATGAATGTAATCCACTCACTCAATATCATAAATTCCTTATGCATTTATCACCCTTCTTTTATTGACACAGTACTCCAGAATATCTCTGTTACTGCTTCTCTATCCACCCCAAGTAAACCTTCAGCTCTGTGTTCCTTACAGTTTCTCTTCTTCATGGCTTACATACAATGGATTTTCTTCACTGAGGAATTCATCTTGGTGACAAAAAAAATGCCTCCTGTTCTTAATTTACTCATTTCTTGCCTACACAGAATAAGTTGGTTCAGTTTGTTTATAAACAGCCCAAATGTTGTGGAGCCTGTTATTTGGGTTCTGGAGGCACTAATGTAATGGATAAAATGAAGCAGCAACAAAATATATTACCCTCTTGAGAAAGCAGTAATTCCTTGTAAGTACTTTGCCACTAATATTAGGAATGTATTTGTGTAATTTTGGCTGTTGTTAGGGAGAAAAGAGTTTTGATCTTTTCCAGAAAAGAAAAGATTAAGCACTCTGTCTCCATTTGATTTTCATTTCATCTTCCCCATATATTCTATTTCTTTCTTTGGAAGTCAGCCAGCAACCCAGCTTCCATATAACTACCTTTTCCTTCCAGGCCTCTAAAAGTATTTAGTTTAAAAAAGATGTTTATGGTGCTTGTTGTACAGGTCATTCTGTATTCTTCTTTCCACTCCATTGTCTGTTTAGGTTGTGAGTGATGGGTTATTATTGCCTTTTTGTAGAGTGCCTGGCCCAGTGCAAGCCTACTCTTCTGCAGGTGTTTAGGTGCTGCACTAAAAGATGCTATTTACTAGAAAGGATTTAATTGCAGTAATATATATACATCAAAATCATATAGATATCACCATAAATGATTTTATTAAACCTCCAAATAGTAAAGGTTTTAAGGTTTTAACTAAAACCCAAATTTGAAAGGGGTTACCAATTTTGGAGGGTTCTGTTTGGGTTCTTCTTGTAGAACAGGATCAAAATTTGCAGAAACTACTAGGATTATCCAACTAGTACTTTGGATGTGCTTTTCAGTCATTTGCTCAAAATGGGACGATCCAAACAGACACATGTAAACTTGAGGCCTAAAACCTTCTAATTAAGAAATAAGCTTGAAAGATTTCTTGCACCATTCAGTTCAGTCCCACAGTGGTAGATCACTGTATGTGTACCTCGTCCTGGATGTTGTGTGCTCTTTCCAAGGATAGTTTTGAATATCAGTTATTTAAAAAATAATCCCTGAAAGGCCTGACACTTTTAAATGAAAGAATTGCTTTGAAATTTTTAACAGCTCATGATGTTCTACACTAAAAGGCAATACAAATTGCTGCACAAATAAGATCTCCCCTATAAACTTTAAAATATGTAATCACATAGTCAAAATTGCTATACAAATTCTCAACTATTTACCTTATGTTGTCACTTAGTAAGACAAAAGAGAACTGGTTGACTTTCTTGACTTGTATGACTTGAAAACAATGTTGGTGATGATCGTCTATTTTATAAGTTGGATATTTTGAATCTATTCTGCAGACACAGTCTCAGTACATTTCTGTAGATTTAAATTTTTTAAAGTTATGTTTTTACTAGCATGCTTCATTTATAAATCTGGCATTTATTACTTGGTTCAGCTAAGTTGGACTACACTTTCAGTTTTGAATCCTGTGTGATCACTTTAAAAATGAATTAAGAAGAAAATAATTACTTTTTAAACCGTGCATGTTTGGAATTGCCTTTGGCTTTAGACTATTTTTGAAGTCATGCTGCTCACCACAGACAAAAAATTATGCATTTCTTTTCCAGAAGTACATTCAAGGAATATTACATATGCTGCTTCATTGAACACTCATTTTGCCATATGAATTTTGTGAACAAGAGGGATAAAACTCCAGATTCAGAGCACTTATAAGCCTTAAGAACATCTATTAGATACATAGATGCCCAACACTGCTTGATACTACACCTGGAAAAAATTTAGAAGTAGCATGCTTGAAGATAAAAAACGAAGGGAAAACTTAAATGAAATATCAGCTTTTCTATATATTTAAAATTCCACATCTATAATAACTGCAAAATATCTAGTCAGGAAGAAAAAGAAATGAAAAAAACACCCTAAAGTTTTAGATAAAAATTTAATTTTTCTGAGTTACTGTCTGGATTTATGTGGCTCTTAAGATAAGCTCTAGTCTTTTAAGCACAGTTACTGGGTTTTAAATCTTTACTGGATATGTTTGCTTTCACAACCATTGCACTGTTCAGCCATTGAGATGCATGGAAATAGATCCTGAAACAGTAGGAATGCTAGGGAGACTGTTCTAAAATATGCAGAAGAGAGACTTGCGTTATAACCATTTTGCCCAGACCGCAGGTAATGAGAAGTGCAGAGAATTCCCATGCAAGGTCTGACATGTTTCTAATTCTCTACTCCATCATCACTGCATCCTGCAGTTTCTCTTGCTTGTTGCTGGTGGCGGGCAGTTCTGGAAGCCTAGGAGCTAGTGTTATTGTGTGTTCCCTTCTGGGGATACTTCCATGAGAGAAATCTGCTCCAGTGCAGAAAGGCCATAAAAAACCCAGTACATTAACCTCCTAAAGGTTAACCTCCTAAAGCACTGCTGGGTAAATCTCTGCAGCTTACAAGTGATTCTGTCCAGCTGTATGGAGAATCTGTGTTCATCTTTCCCTGAAACTCTCAAATGCACCGCACATCGGTTTTCATCCTCTGGGACGGAGCCAGTTTATGAGAGCAGTTCAGCTCCTTTCCAGCCTGTGCAGGATGGTTCCCCTTCTTGCTTCCTGGTGCTGTGTCTCCCAAATAGATACTTAGGGACTCATAAATATTGGCAAAGAGCTGCAAAAGTGGGTCTGTGAGGGGAGCCTTTAGCAACAGACCTACAGATGGTGTTTTGAGGACAAAAATCCATGGAGGTAAAGAAAGCACATTCTGCAGCTCAGTCGCAAATAGATGTGTTCTCAACTGCTCTTCTCTCTGCAAAACCTCCAGCTACTTCAATTCCAGAAGGTTATTTGGTGAAGACAAGTAGTCTGGGTATAAAAAGCTGCTGTGTTGCAAAACTCAGACCCAGAATTGTTGAAATGCCTAAAGTTTCCTAAGAAGTTTTTCAAAGAGATCTTTAAGATCATTAAACTTAAAAAAACCCACAATATTTTGTGTGTGTGCACAGTAACATGACACAGATGCAACTGCTGCTGTTGCAGAACTCAGCATTTCCCAAAGACTGCACAGTGACTGTACCTCATTTCTTTAAGTGTATGGGGGTAAAGGGTGGAACATCACATTTCTCTAGTTTAACTTAGATGCTTTTTTTTTTTTGCAAAGAGTGAAATATAAATTTTTCATTTTACAAACCTACTGCAGTGTTTACACAAACCTGGAATGTTCCTAATTCCTGCCTCATATTAAATGGCAACAATACAGATCAAAGATAATGCATACAAATTTGATATTTACAGCATCTCATGCCTACAAAGAGGAAAAGTGATATGACTGTATATAAACAAGAGTTATGGCATTTTCAAGGCTCAACTACCTAAATAGTCAACATGTGCACAGATATAATTTTAATAGCTGCTTATTAAAAGATGTAGTAAAATATGAGTGTACTGGCAGTAAATAGATTAAAGGTCTATTAATCTATCTTCAGAACAAAAAAAATCCATATGGATGTAGTATTAGGTGGCTGGATCAAGCACATATATCCATGTATAATTTTTCAGCACTGCATTTGTTAGGTTTTAATCATACATCATACTTAACTGCCATTAAAATACCTGTTTTGTATAAATGAACAGCAGGATGTAATAAACACCCTGTCCAAACAGTGTTTTGAAACCAAAATATTGGTGACTGATAATTGAAAAACTCTTGCCAGTGTAACACCAAAATATGAACTGACAATTGGGAAGGAGAGACATTTGATACCTTTAATGCATGTCAGTGTGATGCCTGATACCAAGAACCCAAAGTGTTTGCTGGTGCTTCAGACAAATACTGTCTCATCATCAGTGTATCAAGGTAGAGACATACTCAGAAGATCAAAAGAAAGCAGGGGATTTGGACTATAATCAGAGCACTAAAATCAATGTTGATGAGAATCAATGTTGGCTATAGTTCAAGTTCATGTTAGGCAGATGTTTATCATTTTGCCTTCCTCTCATTGGTGCTAACCAGCAGAGCTAGAAGGAAAACAAGAAAAAATAATCAGAGCAAAATTCCAAGAGGGGTCTTCTCTGAGAGATCAGATAAAAGACAAACTTGATATTGGAGTGAAGGTTCAAATCCTGTGGAAATGGAGTTTGCTGTGAGAAAATCCCACAAGTCCAGCTGTGAATGACTGACTATGCTGCTCTTGCCTCTGTTGAAGCAGAGGCAAAAAAACCCTTTAAAATTGCTTTGCTACCTACTAGTGTAGGGATCTACTACACAAACAGGAGGAATGTAAAACCCTTTGTCTCATCCCAAACTGCATTCCATTCTGAGCTAGCAACCCTGTGAAATGACTGTTAGATTTGTTCCAATGAGAACAATTCTCATTAAGTAAACCAGTTCCATAGAGCTGCTGAGGGACTGCTGTCCATGAAGACATTACACCAGAAATACAGTGTTCATACAAAACAAGGGTGGTTTGGTTCAATTTCAGCAACACCCGGCTATGGAGTATTCCCTGAAGATCCCTTAATAGAACTTACCCTGAACATAGTTACTGTGACCAACCTTATGCTTTGAGACTACTTTATCTTTTTTAGATTCAGTTTATTTGCTACCTAAAGAATTGCTTTCCAGGTGCTAAAATTTCTCCTCAATAGTTTCAATTCCACAGAGAACATATTTGTTTTTTATTGACTTTGCATTCTGGTAGTTTTCCTCGTCTTAAAATTAATCTTCA
>NW_009951981.1:859866-863669 GCF_000747805.2 Chaetura pelagica | reverse complement strand
TAGGGAAGGAATAAATAGATATTGTTCCTCTCTGTAAGTAAAAAGAGGGACCTTGTGTTCCCTCCTTCCTTTAAATTCAGTACAGGTTATCAAACACAGGAAATGACAAGCAGGTTAAAACATAAATGGCTCAACTGAATTTTAAAACACCTCTCTGCCTCCTACCTGCTTGAATCTCTGAAGTACTAAACTTCCAAAGCCTTCTTCTGAAAGCTCTGTGTCCCCCAAAGGGCTGGTCCTCTCTCTGGTATTCCCAAGGGCCCCCAGCTCTCACTGGTCTCAGAGTGTCACTCAGCCCCTGCAGGATATGGCCTCAGGTCTCTGCCCTCTCCTCTGCAGTCTCCCATTTTACAGAGAAATGAAACTTCATACAGTGCTGTGCTGATCCTGGCTTTGCACTCCATATGCAGTTAATTAAAAGTTTGAAGCAGTTTTGACAGATATTTTGTTGAATATATATAATTAAGTTTTATATTTGCTGCAGTTCATGTTTTTCACTGAGGTCTTACAAATTACCTGGTCAATTCTGGGGTCCTGATTAGGACCTTTTATGAGAGTGGAGTAAAATGCAAGGAGAAAAGAAAATGGTAAACATTTTTTTTTTCCTAATAAAAAGTACTTTCTTTGTCCCTTTTCTGATTTTTTTTTAATTATTATTTCTGAAAGTACTTTTAAATCCTATGATTCTCAGTAGAGAAAAACAAATATGGAAAACCTATCTTCAGATTTAGTGTGAACTAGATGAAAAGTTTACTGTATTTGAACTAAACCCAGGAAATCCATTAGTATTAGTGATACCAGCTGTTCTTGGGATTTGCCTAAACTCTGCAAGGGGACACTGGAAGTCCTGCACTACAAGGTCAGTGCAGAAAGGATAACTTTTAAGTGAAAGAAAGAGAAAATAAGAAGTTTCAGATTAATAAAGTGCAGTAGTTGTAGCTCTTTCTGTAACAGCAGACATTTTAAATGAGTTTATAAACTTATGGAGCAGGATGGCCCCTTTGCTTTTGGGGGTTTTTCTGGCTCCATGTCTCAGTGGTCTTCTTCCACCCTGCAAAGACGTTTCAGATATCCTGTGTTTCATCTCAGCTTTGTAATAAAATTCAGCTAAAAGAGACCAAAATCTCAAATTCCTGGTTCACCCATGTTATTGGGTCAGAGCTGGTGGAAATCTGAGTAATATAGGGAAAAAAGAAAAAAAACCCAAATACTTGCAATTTTCCAAGTGTTACCAAGTCTTCTACATACAGTAGTCTCTTTGCTCTACATGTTATTTCATCCTGTTTCTTCAGTCCTGGGAGAAAAAATAAATTATCTTGCTTCGGGGTAATTACCCAACATGAGAAAGCAGCAGCCTGAAGAGAAGCCAGGAATCCCACTGTCCAGTAGCAGGGTGATGCACAGAAAAAGCTGGTAGTTAAAAACTACTCCAGTGGCAATTTCAGTGACTTCCAAATCTGTATCAAATGTGAAACTCATCCTTCAGAGTTTGTATGCAGGGCCCTACTTTATCAGGTGTAAATACTGGCTTCAAATTTTGAGTCCTGCAGAACTGGGTGTGGGATTTAGTGCAGTGATTCAACCTCAGATCTTCTAATTTGTTTTCTTCTCTACTGAAATGTTGAAGAAACTGAACTGATACGTTGCAAGAAAGATTAAAGACACTTCACTTCTCATTCGCTTTAAAGGTCTGCTAGTAAATAGTGCTCTTAAGTAGAGATACAGCCTAAAGCAACATTCAGATGACTAAAGGGGTTGTTTCTCCAGAAGCTCCCACTGTGGTGTCTTAATTTACATTTTGCAGGAAGAGTTTCCAGTCCTACACAGTAATAAATGTGCAGGAGTAAAATTCACAGAAGGGAAGAAAATACTGGCATCCAACTTTACAGCTTGGACAGCACAGTGATAAATAAAATCTTCTATTGTCTGTAAATTGAATATTACACAGATTCCCCCACAGTCCCTCCTCATGAATAAATAGTTGAAATAAACACTCTAGGAGTTACTTCTTATAAAAAATGCATGAGGACTCAGGGCATGTGCTCAACATATTTCACATGTGTAATTTATGCAGCTCCCATAGACTTGGGACAGAACACATGTTTCACACATGGACTGTGAGGTCCATATTAGCTACGGTCCACTGAGGTATAAGAAATGGGCAGGCAGCAGATGCAGGGTTGTTTGCTGAGCCTTTAAGCATGGTAACAGTGAGAATTCCTACAGGAAACTTTATTGATGCTACTTGGGACTGGGCAAAACACTGCAAAACTTCCTAAGGAAGTACCTGGATGTAGCTCTCCTCTGCATCTTTGTGTGTGTGTGTGTCTGAGTGCCTATTTCATATACTCTACCAGTGTTGCTTACCCAGGGGTCTTTTTCTGGCAATATGCTCACTTTTCAGACCATTGTTGATTAATTGGTGGGCAGGTGTCAGAGGTCATCTGAACAGATAGAGCAGGGAGAGCCTGCTCTCTAGGTCCTGGTGTGCAAATGGCTTTGCTCTGGGAAAGAACATTCTTTTCTCATAGGACAGAAGAGACACCAAGAGCTTTTCTGAACCTTTCTCCACCCCAAGGCAAGAACATTCACCCTTTTGCAATTCTTGATGATGTTTGTCTAGTCTGGTTTTAGACACTTCCCAGAAGGGACAATCCAGTATTTCTGCACTTCATTATTCTTAGTATTGCAAAGCTTTTGCTGACACCCAACAATTTAATTAAAATATGAGTCCATTACTTCTTGTCTTATCCACTATGGACATGGAGAAGAAATTATTCTACTCTCTTACACAACAAAAACTTGAGGACTGTACTCCTGTTCACTTGTTCATTCCTCCCTTCAGGCTGAACAACCTCAGCCCTTTTCAGACTATGCTTTTTTGTGTCTCACTAGGAGGTATCTGAATGCCACTTTATTTTGCTTTTGTACAAGAGTATCATAGGAGTCATGTTGAAAACTCTCACTAGATTAAAATACATAACAACAACAACCTCTTGCCTGTCCATAAAGACTATTGCCCCATCACAGAAAGAAGGTGGCTTGGGTTGGCACACTTGTGATATCTCATAGGAACCTACTAATCTCTTGCTATATTCCAGCTGCTCACCTGGAAAATCTGTTTGAAACAGAATTTTGTTTGACTCTCTTTTCTAGCATTGTTCCAAGGAATTCATGTTAGTTTGGCTGGTTGATATTCTCCCCTATCTCTTTCTTTTTGGGAGAGGGGTTTTCAGCAGGTGAGAAGCTGTTTTGTCACATATTTTGCTTACATTGAGATATTTGCACTGCGTTTTCTATGATGTTCTCAAAGGGAAGCTAAAGAACTGTACTGGCAAAACCAGCTCCTGCATCACTGCCAGCAGCCACCTCACACAGATCTAACCTAATACATACCTTCTGTCTGTGGGGATCTGCCAAATCAGGACAGTTTTTTTTTTCTGAAGTCCTCTTTTCCTCACAAGACATGGAATTCAGATTTTGGTTGGCTGAGCAGGAAAAAAATAATAAGCAAAAGCATTGTTTGACCTGCCTTTGCCAACCATGAAAGCCTTGTCTTAATTTCCTACACTAGATATTTATACTGATGGGTTTTTTTGCTTCTGAACCTGGTAGCCCACTGCTAAAATCCTGTTAGGCCACCAGGGCTAAAAGCTCAAGTATTTGGCAAATGTCACCATAAATATGCTAATACAGATTCAAAGATGCAGAAGAGGTTACTGGATTTTTGAGCAAAACAGACAAACTTGCAGATACAGCAATGTTACATCTGTACATAATGTATGGGTCATAAAGAACATTCC
>NW_009951981.1:849876-859530 GCF_000747805.2 Chaetura pelagica | reverse complement strand
TCCTGCTTTAATATTTTCTAAGGTCTGTCCCCTCTGTAGGTCAGATGTATTCTTACTTGGAGTATAACTAAGAAAGTACTGCTTGGAAAGTGTGAAACATCAGCTTGAACCCCTTTTCAGCATACAGAGACATAGTTATGAATGTCTTCAGGGGTTTGGAAAAAAGACATTTCCATAAGGTGCAGGAGTAAACCATGAGAACTTCTCTGCTGAGAAGATAAGACTACCAGAAGAGCAAAATTCTTGTCAATTAACAGATGCTAAATTATGAATGCATGCTAAAGAAGTGAAATAAATTGTATTTCTTTAGTAATATTCAGAATCCAAGCACCATCATGATGTTTCATTACCTATTTGTGCATTTTCTCTTGTAAACCACTTGAAAAATATTTCCAGCCTCTGATCCAAGATAAGCTTTTTGTAATGACTTATGATAGTAATCCACCTAAGGATGTAAATTATTGGGGAGTACAGGAGAGAATATTAACTGATTTCAGACTCAAATGTGTTTGACAGACTTATTTATAAGATCTGTCATTTTAATGCTCTTCTCCAGATTTCTTCTAAGCTTACCTAATAATAAAATAATCTGTGATTTAAATATCACTCTCCTCTAAAGCAAGTTTGTCCTTTAATAAGATGGGTAAGCAGATTAAATACTTTGCCTGAAGGCAAATAAAGAGACAAACTTGTGAATAGATTCAAGGAATGAAATCTCTCTACTGAAAATATTAAACACTAGTCAACACTATCTAGCAGCTTTGGTAAGATAAAGTCTATGCCAACTAGAATGTGTCTTCCAGCAAAATTTGCATTTGCATTCCATAATCGCCTATCAATGACCTTGGTTAGTCCTGGGGTATTTTGTGTGCTTTTCTTTTTTTTGTGTGTGTTCTGAATTGTAACACTTGTTCTGGCAGATTGACCTGAGTGATTTACATAACAACTGGGCTGCAGTGTAATAACAGTTTGATGAACTTCACAAACATCTGTGGAGAGTTTTGATTTCTTAATAATCATACTTTTGGAGGAAAAATGGGATCTCTGGGACTGAAGCTGGACTAAGTTACAAGGATGAAGTTTTGCTTAAAGAAGTTAGGAGCAACATTAAGATGTACCTAATATTAACAACTATTCAAAGACTAAGTACAGGGAGAAATTATCTTTTGGTGGTTTTTATCACAGTTGCCACTACACTGAGGTTAAGTATATTAATGAACAACTGTAAAGAAAAGGGCTCTGAGGGCAGCAACAAGACTCCAGCTGCTACTTTCCTTTATTTGTTTATGCAATTAAAAATAAAAACAGAAAAATAATTGTACCAAACTGAAAATTCATATATGTAACCAATAAAAATTATTTTCTGTATAACTTAATTGAATTACACTACTCAGAAAATCCTACCTTGCAAGTATTGTAGCATTCCCAAAGAACACAAAGACTTCTATCCTTTGCCCAGAAAGTTTAAGGCCAGAAGGGATTTTACTGATAATTTCCCCTGGTTTTGAGAGAAATACCAAATAAAGACTCCTACTCCCCCATGCAATTTCATACCTGCTTTTTACCAGTTGTGTATTTTTTTTTCAGAAAAATATTCAGTTTGGACCTAAAGAGGGATATGGTCTTAATTCTAGACTGCATTTTTAACCTCACAAACCAGACCTTGTCAAAAACCACACCAGTGTGTTTTTTTTTTACAGTGCAGTTGCACAACAACAAATAAAATATCTCAATAATAATAATAAAAAAAACCCAACCCTTTGAAATAAATTCTCTGAAACCTAGTTCACTTCTTGGATGCATCCCCACCTTCCCAGTAAATTGCAGACAGACCTTCCTAGTATATGTTATACAATAAATAGACCTTCCCAGTCTCAGTATTCATCACCAGAAAGAATAGACCTATGCCATTTACAAAGGAAGGTGAAAGATGGGGTTTATCTAGTGGTGATAATCAGTGAAAAAATGCTCTTCTAGATCTGTTAGGTTATGGAAAGGTCTATGAAAGTTATTAAGGAATCTCGTTCATCATTAATATTGTTGCAGGAGTTTGGACACTTTAGGTATCAACTATTAAGAGCATCGCTGAAAACATTTATCCTGACAAACTCCTTGACTAAAGGGAAAAGTTTTCCTTAGATTTATGGAAGAAATTGGTCTAATTCCCCTGGGAAAAAAAAACCAACAAAAAACTAGAATATTAACAGTGTTATACTAAAAGATATTTTGCAGAAGGAGCTACGTCCTCTCTTGTATATTGATAGTTCAAACAAACCTTAGGATGCTGGGTTGCAGATGAAGACACATACCTAATCCCCTGAAAAAAAGCCTCTCAAAGACTGATGAGGATACTGGCAAATTCATTCTTTCAAACTGCATTTATCTGAGCATGTGAGGGAAAGAGGGTGAGAAAAAGCAAGAGAAGGAGATGGAAGGATTATCTGGGGAAGGAGCAGGGCTCCTTGGACATTGAATTAATCAGAAAGGCAGGTTTACAGGTTTCCAATCAAGTAAATTGCCTTCTTGTGATTTTTTTTTTAATTTTTATTTTTTAAATTTTGTTTTATTTAAGAAGGCAGGATGTTGATATTATCCCTGCAAATAAAGGAGACTGCATGGAAGAAGGGTGGTTTTGCTTCATTGTTTGCAAGGGAAGAATCCTACTTACACATTTCAGTAGTAATCCACTGGGAGGAAGGTGGTGTTACAGAGAACTTGCCATCTGCTTCCTCTCAAGCCACCATTTTGTGACTGAGACCATAAAGAAGCAGGGAATCTTTATGTTGCTGCACTGATGCCAGGTGGTGGAAAGCTATTCTGAGAACTGCAGAGGCTGCAGGTGCCTTTCCAAGAGAGCATAAGACTATGGTGGGTACAGTTGGTATAATGCTTTAGGTGCTGTCCTGCTGCCTCTCCCCTTCAATGAGGCATTGATTGGGCTTGCCCTAGTGGAGTTTTAACAGGAACCTTTTGAAGAATTCAATTCTAGTGTGAGTCAGATGAGCCTGAGAGTCATTTCAAGATCTTCTGGTTTTTTTCTTGGTCAGCATTTGGAATAAGAACCTCCAATACAGACATTACAATAGCCAGTTCAGATAAACTGGGGCATCAGCAACTTACTAATAGGCCTTTTTTGTGGGTTTTTTGCAAATCTTCAGTTTTACTTCTGCATCTGGCTTGCTGTTGCAAACTTCTCTTTCTCCTCAGTAAGGTTTCTTGCTGGTTCATGTAATCCTGGGCAAGCAAAAGATTCCTTACTACTTGTTAACAAGAGTTAGCAAATGACATATTTTCCAAGTGAAGTCGGTGGAAATCCCCTGTCAGCTGTGAACTGTACTATTTAAATTATACCACGGTGCTGACAGATTCAGATTTGCTACTAAGCATGTCTGCAAGAAAAATCCAGGTATGGTAGAAAACTATTTCTTTCAAGCAATGCTTTACCTTGGAACAACTATACAGGAAGGCTTTTGGCTCTGTGAATTACAGATTTCAGTGGCATTTTATTAACTCTTTATGATTATCCATTCACATAAATTGTGAGAGGGTTTAAACTTTCCACAATGCCCATGAACTAACCAGGAGAACAACTCATGGTTCATGTTTTGGCCTTTGGTTTTCCTTTATGCACTTTCATGTAATGATTAAGCGCAGCCAGGGGTCTTGAAACAAAATTGTCCTGCTTGAGTGTTTACAAGATCCCTGGGCAGCCATTCCAGCCACAATAGGTCAGGGGACACAACACCCTGTGCCTCTATAAAAATTTCTAGACTGGGAGATGTGCAAACTGGTGCTAGCAGGGTCTTTAGGGAAGTAAAATGCAGCCTTGCATCTGCAGTTTCCACATGGATGAAGTTTTGGTTCTTACTTAAGATCGTAGAATCAGAGTCATTCAGGTTGGAAAAGACCTTTAAGATTATCATGTCCAACCATTAATCTAACTTTACCACATCCACTGTTAAACCATATGCCTAAGCACCATATCTACATGACTTCTAAACACGTCCAGGGACAGTGACTCCACCACTCATGGGTAGATAACATCTTTGGGCCCTCTCTGCTCAAGCCAGAGACGGTGGAGGAGGTTGGCTAGCAGGGCTAGAAGCTGGGGTGGGAGTTAGGACTGACTAGCAGACTGTGGGCACTATTACATAGAGTTCAGTCCTGTTATACCCAGCTTTTAAAACCAATATGAAACTGGAAGTCTTTTCCAGATGTTACTAGTCTGGTTGTCATGCCAGTATAGTTAATCCCAGTTTGCCAGTTGACTTTGGTGTCTTTTGGAGAAGGATCAGAGCCCCTTGGGGCTCTTTGTGGCAGCTACCATGGTTCTCTGTGGAGGACGTTTCTTAATACTGTGAGCGAGTGATGGGGTGGGCAGAAATAACCATGGTGCTTAAGTTATGCACATAGAGTCAGGGTCTCACGACTCCTCCTCCCTGTTGAGAGTGCAGGAGCCAGGACCTGGCAGCTGTAGACACTAGGTGGTCTGAATTGCCCATGACCCTCTTGAACTCAGGTACTATAGCAGGCTCTTCATCTTGGGTCCTGTAGCTGGCAGTCTGAATAGGGCCCTTATATCCTGCAGCTTAAGCAAAGACTGTAAGAATGAAAAGTGGTATAATGTAATCCACAAAGAGGGAATAGGAACAGATATTTAGGAATCAATCTTCTTTATTTCATAAGCGGTATCAAGTAACCAAGAAGAGCTCACCAGAAACTGACCATGGAAGCACCGAAGAAATACTCGACTGTAATTTAATTAGCTCTCAATAGCTTCCAGAGAAAGATCTCTAAACCTGCATATATTTAAGATAAGCCTTTTGTTCCATTTGTAACCCACAAACTGACAGCAGCTCTAGGTCCCTTCCCCCTTCTCAGTCTCCATCCTCTTTTTATTTTGTTCCTCAAGTCACAGAACTTGATGCTTTTTTTTTTTTTTCCCCCTGCAGTACTTTTCTTTGACCTCATTCCCCCCTCCAAGTAACTCTATCCTGTGCTGCTGTGTTCATGCCCAGCCAAACCTTTATAGATGGCTTAATTATTTTCTTTTCTCAAAGAAAATTCAATCTGATCCCCAATACGTGTAGGATAAAATAAAATGAATTAGCTGGGAAGCTGCATTATAAAGGGGGAGGGGTAGAAGAAGTTATGTAAAATTTCATGTCGCTGTCAGACTGTTTTCATAGAATTTGTGTTTGAGATTAAATTAAATCCCTAAAACTGCTTTGATAGCTTCATACTTAGGGTGAAATGAAGCAGATGCATTTTACCCCAATACCAGGCTTCTCATCTCCCCTTGCAGAGAGAGAATGAACTGCTTTGTGGAACAGTTCTATATACTTACAGTATTAAGCAATTCTTCTTTTCCCCTGGCATTGGTATTCTTTTATTCAATTTATCTGTACTATAGCTTGGATAATATTTACCAGATGTTAAATAAATAATTTAAGATAACACAGTCCTGCATGACAGTTGTAACATTTTGGGTCACCTTTTTATTCAATTTTTTTTTTTTTTTTAAAAAAATCACTTCAGTTCAAGATTTCAATATAGTTCAACTCAGTGGTGACACTTAATACTTTTTCCACTCCTTTAATTCAAAAGCAATATTCTCCCAATAGTTCATTTGCCATATTGTTTTTATCTTTAACAAGATAAAATAGACGTAGTGGGTTTACTATTTCAGCCTGATGCCGACAAATATGAAATCAAAGAATATGAAGAGCCAATGTTTTGTAAAAGCCAGTGTTATATAATGAAACCAAATGCACAGCTTGGAATTTAGAAAGAAATCCTAGTGTGAAGATAAAAGGACATGAAAGATAGTAAATGCTGAAATGATACACCACATAATGGTATACTGTCAAGGAAGAAAGATAAGATGATAACTTACAGAGCCATCTCAAAGCCTACATAGGTACTTGACCTATAGTTTGCAAGGAAACAATCTTTTTGTTTCATCTGGCTCATATTAAAAATAGGAAAAACAAAACCCTTATTTTTTTCCACTCTCACACATATGGTCTAAAATCCATGCAATTTTTAACTGTCTAAAATTCTTTTAAGCAATTTGAAACAGAATTATTAAATCACTTTTCCATTTCTTTTAATGAAAAACTGCACCACCGTTGTTGGTCTATGTACTATCAATTTTAAAGCTACTAGGGCTCCAATTGGTCCTGTGTGCAATCCATCACGAGTGGCATCAGATTTGTATTGCCCAAATTGGGTGCTGCTGGAGATAGAACTGAATAAAACCTAACACAACTCGCAAGTTAACTTTCAGCAAAGCTTAAAAGACTTCTCTTCCTCTTATCTTTTCCATGTTTGCAATGTGACTGTTTCCTAGTGCTATCTCAAAGAGCTTCCAATGCCCAATGAACCTGGCCATCCTCAGGGGCTGGGGACTGCCCTCCTCCTCTCTTCTGTTGGACTGAGGGGCTAAAAAGCTGTGTAAGAAATCCGCTTTGTTTAACTTCCCTCTTCTCTTATTAGGAGAAGAAGCAACCTACCAACCTGGTTTCCAGAAACTGCATGTTACAATACCATTAGATTGAAGTCAACCTTCCATCTATCCCACGTACACAGTTTTAAACATCTGTGGTCTGCAAATAAATGCTCACAGGTCTGCATTACAGCTGAGACTGCTTGAAAATCTTTTGTCAGTAGGGTTATTTTTTACAGCAAATTGGGTTTTAGACTTAATTCATGTTCTTCTGGTTGTTCTTCTCAGTATTGCGGTGGTCCTGCTCTGGCAGGGGGTTTGGACTTGATGATCTCAAGAGGTCCTTTCCAGCCCCTACCATTCTGTGATTCTGTATGTTGGAAGTGTCCACAAAGCACAAGAAAGAATCACCTCAAACCCTTCTACCAATTGTTCTGAACTTTCCCATGTCTGGTACAAAGCTTTTTGTTTTCTGCTGAAAACCCCCCTAATTTTCTTTTTCTGAGAGCCAGAAAATATTTGTCTGAGGTTATCAATTAAGGATCTTTAATCTTCAATTAAAATATTGATTACTACAGTTCTTTAAGAAAACAAGGACTTATCTGTCCTGCAATTAAAGTCTATTGAACAAGCCTTGCAAGATGAACTTGTCCCAGTTTCCTTGGCAATAATACTCATTTTCCCCAAAACTACTCAGAACATTGTTTCTCTGAGGCACTGTGTTGTTTTCCCTATTGTTCTAGACCCTAGACTGGCTAAATTTCACATTCTCATCTCCCACTCTTCACAACGGCAAGAAGTAGCCATATCACTTAGTAGAAGATGCTCTTTTATGAGTAGGTAGTTAGAGGAAAAGGTAAAACATTATTTCTGGAAACATACACTCTCTTAAGCAGGAGAAGGTGTTCAAAGCCTTTGAAGCTTTCTGAGTTTACTTGTGACTCCTGTTTCACTGTATTATTAGTGACCCTACTACTGAAGAATATAAATCTGTACCCTAAAGTGATGACTTGCTTTTTCCCTGGGATCATTGCCAAGGAATAGATCCAGCACAATGCATTTCAAGGGCTAAACAATAACGGGTAATTGCTCACTTAATTGAGAATTACCTGTTTAGCTGGCAAACTTGATATCTGGAGGTGCTCTCACAGTTGTTCACAGGTGTGTTTTGGTATTTACATGCAGATATTTCTCGCTGTGGGCTGTACTGTTAGCTGCTGGCTGCTGCCTTGCCTTGCAGCTCAGGGTACTTGGGAGGGAGCAGAGGAAGTGTTGCTCAGTGCTCATCGTGAAAGCAATTCAGGAAATAAAAGTGAATGTCTCTCAGCACAATATATTCCTGGGAGCCTAATCTGAATGAGCAATTCATCGACATGTTTCTATTTCCAGCAGGGGCTGTGCCAATTAAGAGGACTGCATATAAACCCTTCTAGTGATGTACACTGGGAGGTAAAAATAATGATAAAATATGGATTTATTTTTTTAGCTATTCCTTTAGCAGTAGTGGGAATGGAGCAAAGCGGGCCTACTGTCCCCTCCTTTCACAGGCTGCTTCCATGAGTACCTGGCCAGTTGAGAGGTAAATTCTCATTTGGAAGTGCAAGGAAACTTGTCTCTTAGTTCTCATGCATCCAGATGGGAAAAGAAATGTTCCACTGCAGCCAAGATTTGTTCTTTTATTTGGAGAACTAACATAAATCTTTGCATCTTTATAGTCTTTTTAGCTGAGCATCTACTAGTGGCTGTGAGCAGGGTAGGGGATTCTGGATTAATTTTAGCTACAAAGAGTTAAGTCCTTTTATCCATTTAATATTAAGATGGGATGGGACAGGAGGGGACACCTGAGGGAGGCAAGCATGAGATTCTACTCTGCTGAGTGGCAAGGAAATAAAGAAAACGGGTGAAAGGACCCCAGCGACTTTCAGAGAGGAGCAACTTTGGGATCTTCTCTGTGTCACTTCAGTCACAGCTGCAGAACTGCTGTTAAAAAAGTCCATTTGTGGGTTTATGCTTTTTCCTTTGCTACCGTGTGGCTGCAAAGATGCCTTAAGAGTAGCTCTGTTATGAATCCTTGAGCCTTCAAGGGAGGATTTCAGCTACAAAGTTAGGAGAAGATCCTCCTGCCCTGGGGAGGAGCAGTAATTTGCCCTCCACTGAGCAGGAGAGAAGAATTTGTAAAACCACACCATTCCCTGAAGAGGGAGCAGGGAATTCAGGTACCTGGAGCTTTCCAAAGAGCTCATCCTGGGAGGCATCAGTTGCTGGCAGATCCTGGTGACCTGCTGTACCACTGGCAGCCTGGGACTGCTCCGTTGCAGTGGGCACTGTGCAAACATGGTATGATGATTCCTCAAGCCATGGCCAGAAGAAAACTGAATGCATGTCCAGCTTGCTGAAGAGTTTGTAGCTCCAGATCCTGTTTTCACTGCATTGCAGAATGAACCTGAGACCTTTAGAAATTTTCAGGATAAGAAAAAACAAACAGATGGTTTTGCACTACTTTAGCACAGTAAGTGACCCTTATTCAAAACCTTACACTGAGGACTTAATTTGAAGTTTCTTCTGCATAAAAGCAGATGCCAAACCACAAAGCTGTTGGGTGTCTAGTAATGGGAGGGTAGAGGAAAGGAACAGAAAACATCTCTCTTTTTCTGCTCTCCTAACTGGAGCTGTGTCAAAACAATTACAGCCCTGTCCAGCTAGGTTGTCACAAAAGTGTCTTTAGACCCCAAACTGCAAACTAGGAGAGAGCCCCGATCCCAGTGTGTATCACAGACTAACTGGCAAGTGTGGTCCTTACAGCACTGAACAGGCCTGTGTTAAAAGTATTTAAAGAAACATTTTTTTAAAGTACCAAAAGAGCAAACGAAGTAGTCTTTGGATGACCTTTTGTTTCTCTGGACTAGCAGTAGCATTTGTTAATCTCCAGCATATGATGAACTCAACTGTTCAGCTGGCTCCCAGTAAACTAGACTCCTTTAATTGACTAAGCCCCTGCCATCTAAGAATTTGGTTCACTTTTTCATATCATGCTAAAAGACTAAATAAAACCCAATCTTCTGGAGCAATATTGAGATATTACATCCAGATGAAGGGTGGGTGTCATAAGAGAACAGGCTGCTAGCAATATTCTCTAGGCTTCTTGCCATCAGCTTGGGTTAAAGTAGTGAAGCCAAGGTAAAAAGTAAAGCAGTTTTTATTCCTGC
>NW_009951981.1:823865-849824 GCF_000747805.2 Chaetura pelagica | reverse complement strand
CTGCTGACATATAAAAAAAGGAGTAGAGGGCACTTCATAAAGTTTTTTTGTTATATGATTATTGGCCTGAGAATAAAATATTTATTGCATTCTTTGCTTCCTAATACAACACTTGTTTCATCTTAGAAAATACTGTGCTTTATATAGTAAATATCTATGCTTTAAAATGAGGGAAGAGAAAAGAAAAAGTAATTCAGATTTCTACTCAGATCAGATTCCAAATGTCCATGAATGTGTGTAATGGAAGGTGGAAATTTCATATTTCTCCCCTGCTAATTTCATCAGGATGAGACTGCACTATCCGTTCTGCTTTTCAGAGTGTGTCAGTCCTGCCTGGAAAAGCTTTTTATTGTGTAATGGCAGAATGTTGTCCCTACTGTGCCGGGTTATTGAAATAAGAAACAGAGTTACTACAGTCAAACCGACGCAAACCTTTGTACCAAACTGACAATAGGATTTACAGTTCCTTTTTGACAGATGCAAAAACATTTAAGCCATATGAAAGCTGTAAGGCATTAAATGAAGAGCACATTCAAATGATGGGCTGCACGAAGGAGCCCACCTAACCACAACCTGATCAGCTGGCACGGCGGCAGCTGCGGGGTTTTTGTAAAGATGGGACGACTTACACTGCTCAACTGCTCACACAAAAGACAAAAAGCCACTTTAAAATTAATCTTTCCAGGTCAGCCCTGCAACTACACAAATCTACAGCTACTTGCTGGGGACCCTCTCATAGTAGAGGGTGTGTGATCACTAAAGCCTACCCGCTACACGGTGTTGCTCAGGGAACCATTTTCCTGATTTATGAACCCCATTTCATTAATAACTGTCCAGTTTTCATTCCTCTCCTCCCATTGTTATTCTATTTTCTATTCTGCTCTTCCCCTCCCCACAGCAGAGAGGACTTTCATAACGTAAGAGATACCCAGGGAATACTGGAGCAATTGTAACTAAGGCACACCAGAGAAGTTGAAGGCAAACTCTGTACTGATGGCTGTGTGCAGCAGAAATATTCTGTATATTGTTAGTTCCATATCATCCTCAGTTTAATATTCCCTCCAGGGCTTTCTTCCCTGGCATACATTGCAGCAAATACCTAGGGAATATTGCAAAAAACCGAGGGAACATTATCTAGTTACCTAAGGCAACTGAAAAGTTTTAAAACTGACCAGCATAGTTGGATTTCACAACTCCCATTTAACAGACAATGCCTGTCTCTCAAAATACCCACATCGAAATGCAGAGCCAACAGGGAAGCTGGGGTGCTCTGTGTGTCCTGCCTGCATCCAATTAACAGCCAAACGATTTGAAAGGAAAGTGATCAAATGGAATGAATTAATTTAAAAAATATAAATGGGTATAATGTTTTTAAAACAGAGATTGATGCATTTGCTGAAATGGGGTGGTTTCTAAGCTTTGAAAGCTAAGCCCATTCCCTTGTGAAAATAGTGTCCTTACTTCTATTTATTCTTTATATTAGATTTGGGGCTTCTAGGCTCAGTAAGGGATATTTTGCCATGTGTTGTACAAGCACAGAACAAAAAGTCCTTCTCAGAAAGAACTTAGAGCCCCAGTATAATACATGAAGCAGGAAGTACAAGCCAGCTACAAAGAAACGATGAGCTGCTCAACATGTTCAACTCAGTGTCTCCAGCTTCACCTTCTGTCTTCAGTTCTACTCTCCATGCACTGCCCTCCAGCAGATGCCCCATCTAGTCCTGGAAAATGCTGAGACCTTTGTAATTAGTTTGCATTTCTTCCATGCTGTAACGAATGACAAATTAGCTAGCTATGTCTCTGTTTGAAACAGCATGCTGCTTCTTGGCTGCAGGATATACAGAACTTGGTAGAGAAATTCATGTGTCATGGATGTGGTTTCAGGCTCTCTGCAAACTCAAACCAATGGTGCTGAGCCGGTTACGTTTGGGCCATGTCTCCAAGGGTGGCTTTTATTTTTTTCCCTGGAACTAGAACAGCTGTATTTTAAATGAAAGACTAAGCCTCAGGAAAATTAATTAAGAAGTTGAGTCTTTACAGTCAACTGTATTGTATGTGTGCTCCTCATGCCAGTTACGGATACTGTATCTGGCAATAATTTGCACTCTCAACAATTCTATTTAATTTTAATTTAGCAAAATGATTCTGTTTAGCTACTAAAGTCATAAAACCAGATTAAAACATCAATTCAATGAAATATATTGAAGTGTGTATTTAATTTCACACATACAGTTGCTTCTATTGACTTCCATTTCTAGGTTTCAAAATAAGGAAATGCTTAAGTGTTATAACACTCTATGATTTTAGTACTGACAACAGGACCAATGGAATTTCGGCAGCAATGAATTTGACCCACTCCATTGAAAAAAGGTGAGAAAAGCTTTTAAGGATTCAAGAAGATTCAAGGCTTTCCAGCTCAGTCAAAAGATTGCCCAACGTGTGCCCTTAAGCAACCTTATCTGGAATACTACTGTTCATTTCCTTTGTCTTGTTTTCCATGTTTCATCCCGGCTGAAAAGATGACCGAGACATCTTTCTGCTTGCAACAGAAATCAATAATAATGGAAACCATAAGGGAATAAAGGATATTTAAACATTTGCAGTCACAATGAGGACAAGCCACACTTTTGCTTTGGAGAAATGGCAACTCAGATGGAGCTATTCAGACAAAAATAAAAACCCAAGACTCTTCCAGATTTTCAGAAGCTATTTTTCTTGAGGGAGTCAGCAAAACTCTAGCTTCTGTGGTGTTTCCTTCCATAGTCTATAGAGCTATTGGCGAATAAGTCATAATTAAATATGTATAATAGGAAAACATCATGTTACATACATATTCAAGAGCAAATGTTAATTGATGGGCATAAGGGAATTTCTAGTGCAGAATCTGACCCTCAGAGATGCCGTCTTTGAGAACTAGCTATCTAGATACTTATATTACTCCCAGCACTATGATATCTGGGGGCCTTGCAAACGTTAATGAACTTATCCTCACAACCACCTTGTGAGGCTGGGAAGTTTTAGCATCGACTTTAAGGGAGTACAACCAGGCCCTAGGCATGGAGTAGCAGCCACAGAGGAGCTCAGAAGGAATCATGCTTGCTTCAAACAACATTAACTACTTGTTGGATAATAGCTGGGGATAATGGCACATACAGCGTCTGGTGGGTTGCCCCTCTCCCATAAATAATTTGGAGGAGAGAGCCTATGGAACTCCAGTGAGAGAGGTTTTTCAAGGAAGTAGGGGAAATAATACTGCAGAGCGATGGATTCCCTTCTCTCCTCCCTTCCCATCATGAAAGTCTAATGGCTTTCAGTCATTTGCAGTTGTAGAAATATGTGTGTATGTGTGCGCATGTGTGCACATGTGCTTAGAAATGAGGAATGACGTCAAGGAGGGAAAAAAAGAGAATTAGACATTTCCTATGGGGTCAGACAGAGGGTTCCAAATGTAATGAAAATACAATAGATCTATTTTGACTTATTTTTTTTGCCCACATTCAGTTGTATGGCCCATTGGAATAGCCATCACAATGAAACCTGCTGTCAACTCTGGCATGCAGAAGGGCTCAGCCCATACATGTGCAATAAGCAGTCACCTTAAATTCCCGAGTGCAGGAACCCAGGTGGGAATCACACAAGCACCTTTGCTCATTTTTCTCCATCAGAAGGTCACATATCCCATACAGGTGTGGCATACTGTTTGAAGGAGAAAGTACTTTCGCACATATCTAGTTCACCTTTGGGGATGTAATTTAAGAAGGGACTTTTTGTAAGACATGGTGCATATTTGGGCACAAAGGAGGAAACAGCCTGACAAACTGAACAATGCTGAGACATTTTCTCTCTTTCCTGAATGCAAAAACAGGGAACTCATAAGCACAAGTATGCTTCATAAATTCCAGCTGCTGTCACTCAGCACTGAGGAGGAATACAGGGGAATATCTGTTACGAACAGGCACCACAATGATGTGGGTTTTTTTTCCCTTCTTGGCAGTCTAAGGCAGGTTTGTGTTTAACTCCACTCACTGTGAAAAGCCAGTGGCCAAACTAATTTTGACTTCTCTGGGAACAGAATGTAAATACACAGTAAGCAGCCTCTAAGTGTGTTGGTGGGAGTAAATCCTCCAAAGCTCTGCTTCTGCAAGGTGGAGGCTCAGAGAGCCCTAAAAAGGGGTCTCCAAAATCAAGGGTACATGTGTGTGTGCCCAGCACATCTACTTCCCCCATATCCAGTGGGACCACACCAGCCTCCAAGGACATCTGAGACTGTCCTTGCACTACACAGGACCTCAGTGCCTGTTGATGCTGAATTGCCAGTATGGACCCAAGTGGCCCCAGAAATGTGGTTGCAGGACTGGGGCACTGAGCTCTAAACCATGATCTGATCAGCGATTTCATTTCTACTCTGCAAAACCATCATCCAAATGAATTATTTCTGCTTTTTTGCAGTCAGACTCTCTGAGCTACTTTTTTCCCTTGTCTTTCTAGAAAGGGGAATTTCAAGCTGTTCTAAGTGGGCTGCTAAGGTGCATGTAATATATTGTACATATGGTATCAAAACAGGGAAAAAGGAAGCTACTACTCCCTCTGAGCAGCTAGTAAATACAATGAGGTTTAGCATAAAACAAAACATGGCATTTGAGTTTTTCTTGTCAGGGAGGTGAAAGTTGCAGATAACACAGATGGCAGATGCCATTTTTCTGTGAATTACCTAGTACAATTCCTTCAGACTCTCTTTGTGGTTTTATTTTTGTTGTTGTTGGTTTTAATTTTATTTTATTTTTCATTAATATGAACCCTTTCACTGACTGCATGTGTGGAAAAATGACAGGATGAGCAAACAGCAGGAAATTCGACAAAACTGCTTGATGAAGCTTTCGTTGAGCTTTGCTGCACCTGCCTATCTGTCTCATGAAGCTGTTCTCTAAGTGAGGAGTAATTATTCCTTGCTCTTCCCTATGTGCTTTCTTAGGCATGGAAAAAGAAACGAGGACAACAGCCTCTGAAAGGGCAATTTAAAAATATGCTAAGTATGTGCTTTTTTTGAATACAACAATAAACTGCTTTTATTTAAATGGGAATATTTTCATAGAGCAGCTTTCAAATTTGTCCCCACGATGCCGAAACTGCTGGTTAGAGAATATGACTTCAATTTTTAATCTTTCTGGGACAGGAATTTCTTTTCTTTCCCTTTGATCACTGCACAGCAGCCAACACAATAGCGTGCCTGGTTTCAGGTGAACAAAAATCCCAGTGCAAATAAATAGGAAAAAAATAAGGCAACATTGATTACTCTGAAGCCAGAGAAAGAAATACAGCAGATAATATCCTACGTCCTCACAGAGAAAATCTGGGAGCCTTACTTAAAGGATGATAAAAGAATTGGCTCAATATTGATAAAGCATTTTGAGGTATCTCTAAAGGGAGGTGGAATTCAACTACAATGAACCACATAGAGATTGTATATATATTTAAAGATAAACCACAAACTAACATATTTTTTTAATTCTTTGATGGGAGCCAAAAGTTTGTCCTTTCTTATGACATAGTTTGATTTCCCTGAATCAAACATTTTTGCCACTGTTTAGCACATCACAAATAGCAGCCAATGTTAGATTTGGATGTTCAGTCTGGAAGTTTATTTACTGGAGACACATTGTTAAAACAAAATCTGACTGAAGGTCTTGATGATTCCAACATTGGATTAAATCAACCATTAGCTCCTAAAGAAGTGGAAAGGCAAACTCTGGCTCAGTTGAATACATGAAAGCATATGGAATTATTGCCATATTGTCCTGCAAAGAATTTGTAATTTATTATAGTCTTTTTTTTCGGAGTTGAGAGTGAAGGTTTTAGTTCACAGAGGCTTAAACCTCTAGAGTCTAAAATGTTAATGAACACACAAACAAGTTTTGCTTACAAAACTGCATTGTGTTAGGTGGTTTGAAATTAAACTAAATCTCTACTCAGATTAATATGGTAAAAGTGACCTTGCTCAAAACATAACACAGATTCATTTAATTCATAACAAAGGGTTCACATTAACTCTGGCCATTTTTTGTTTTCTTTGAAAAAAATTGCAGATTTAGCAATACTGAAGTGCTTTCTAAATTCATTTCAGCTTTGCCAAATTGTCTGGAACAAAAACATAATGTTGAAAACACTGTAATGTTTTCTTTCATCATTTAAAAAACAGAAAGCTTGAAATCTAAATGACTTTTTGTTTTGAAATTTCCTTTAATATGCTGAAAAAGTAAAGCCACTTAAAAAATTTCTTAAATTTAGAAGGATTTGTTCGATGTGAAATACTTTTTTTGATTCTGCAAAACTGTTTGCAAACCACAAAATTGATTTTTCAGGGAGTTTCAATTCATCTGGCTTTAATGAGAAATGAATTCTCTATTTAGAAGATAAAAGGTGTATTTCTTACTAGTGCTATGATAGAAAGCCCTAAGAAAGATAAAGCATTCTCTAGGTACAAGTGTCAGAAGGTCCAAAAAAAGACAATGTGAGAATCTAGGATTCATCCTGACCTGCAAATCTATGTAAAAACTATCCTCACTGGGATTTTAACTTCCATCTTTCGTAGCTGTTTACTCCTTCACAAGAGCTAGGCTAGATGAAATAAACTTTTTGTGTGGTTTTGTTTTCAAGGACTGAGCTAAAGTTAAAAATGAATCTTTAAATCCAGATTTTGAATCTTTAAAGTCTGAGGCCAGAGGTGGGTATTCTTTTCTTAACTAAAACCTTGCCTGTTTATTCAAGCCCTCTTTGTCTCTCCTCCTCTGTCAATCTCACACTATCAGCAGCTTTACAAGCCCCCGTCTCCTCCTCTTCTTTATCATGCTGTGCTTTTCCTCTTCATCTACCGTATGGCAGCATTTCTTTTTCTAGATAGGGCCTACCTCATCTCCTTCTCCAGCTTTCTTCTCCATGTGATGTGCTATTGAACCTAATCATGTTTGTCTACAAGCATGGCAAGATGTAAAACCTGGTAGAGTCAGGTAATGGCACCTCCTAATTGTTTTTCCCTCATTGTCTTCACAGGAATGAAAAGGCATTGATGAGGCACCCTAGAAGTCTGCTCATCTTTTGCTTATACAACTAATATGTCAGCCTAACCACAGAAGAATGAAGAACTATAACTCTTTTATCTGTTCTACAAAGGGAAGGAATGAATGGGGGGGGAAAAAAAAAAGGAAAAAAGAAAAAAAAAAAAAGCAAGCAGGGAGAAGGAGAACAAGGCAAAGGTTTGAAGACTATAGTTGTGAAAAAAATATCTGAGGAATATACAGACCAGGACTATAATTACAATCTCAGCAAAAATAAGAGGAATTCAGCCAGATCTTTGGCTGATGTAAATCTGCACAATGTACAAAAATCATTAACACAGGGAAGGAGCTGGCCAAGTGCCTTCAGCTTGAGGCATAATATTCATGATTTAGTAACCTCTGCTCTGTCAGTGATGGAGCTGGGCTGATACTCACCAGGTGAGAATCCAAGCCCTTGTCTTAGAATCAAAATGGCTATTGCATACCTTAGGTAAATTGTGTGCAACTATTGCTTGAAAAAAAACAACCCTCAACCCAGTTATTGATTGCTATTATTTCACTTTAGCCTCAAATAGAAGTGTATAAATCAGCCTGCTGATCCTGGGCTCAGCTTTCAGAAAGCTCAGTGAACTTGCTTATGGGTAGTTATCTGTACTCTGCTTGAATTTCTGTTTGGTATTTTATTGGCCACCCAGAAGGGTAATAGATCAAATAATGCACTGATGTTAAAATGCAACTCAGGAATAAGATTTTGGTGTGTGTATGTG
Source organism: Chaetura pelagica (assembly GCF_000747805.2). Lineage (NCBI taxonomy): Eukaryota > Metazoa > Chordata > Aves > Apodiformes > Apodidae > Chaetura > Chaetura pelagica. The sequence goes on along the minus strand of NW_009951981.1, from coordinate 842,005 downwards.
TCTCGGTGTGCACATGTGTGTTTGTTTACAGCAAAACCTTTGCAATGAGCACAACTGGACATCAAAGACAGAGCTGTGAATTCAGCCAAGGGTGCATTATTTTCTTCCACAGTTCGGATTCATGCTGAATTACACCAAAATAAAAATCCCCTACTTGGAAAAAGGCTGCTAAAATTTCATTTCCAAAGCTCAACTCCCCCCCATGTTTTCTAATCAGTCCAGTCTCTGCACCCTGCAGATGCTTGGCAAAATTGACACTAATATCACCTGGAAAAACCAGCATCAGGCTCCAGACTTGCTGTGCCCTGAACCTGGATCCTACTTGAGAATGGAACTGAATCCTGAAATTCACCATTCCCATTAAATTTCAGCATTTCCATTAAAACTTTGTGTCATCAGAAGGTTTCCAACCAGGCTTTCTTACAGCCCAACTCCCAATCTGACTTTGGCTGTTTTTTCAGCACATTTAAAGTTCCTTTGCCCAAATCTCTGCTGCTACAGAAAGATACAGCAGCATCCTCAAATATACTTTCCTTAAAAACATTTCCAACAAAACGTCATGTTTTACCAACAGTCTAGTTTTCATGCATATTTGTATAACACGTATCATATAGAAAATAGCACAAATTTTAGCATGTGTAGTCAAGTGCTAACTGCTTATAGGAAGCATATGAAAACATTCTGGTTAAATCTGAAGTTTTTCTGTTCAGGATCAGCTGGACTTTAAAATCTGGGATCACTTTGGGTGTTCCTCAGCTGAACTGGAGCCATGGGGAGCACAAAATAGTAGAGGCTGCTAATATAGAGCTTGTGAATATTCAGTGCACTTTAGCCTATGTCAGTGGATTTAAATGCAGTTTGTAAATCAACTTTCCCATTCTGTGACTTCTATTGCTGAGTCTAGAAGTTTAGGCTGGGCAAAACTTCCAAAAACAACAAATACCAATGAGTTATTCTGGATATTTCAATGCTAAATAAGAGATGAAAATTAAAACTGAATGCTTTTTTAAAAAAAATAAAATATGTGCAGTGTATCTATCTCGATGTACAGGCTGTGAACGAATGAGAACAAGGGAGGCAAAAATCAGACATTCAATGTATCAAATGTAATAAATCCTCTGAGGCTAATCAGCCCTCCTTCCCCCACTAACCTCAGTTCCATGCTATGCCAAATAGTGAAAGCAGATGTCTTATGAACAGGTAAAAAACAATCTGAATTCCCATTCCCCACAACTGAAACAAAATGTAGAGTTTGGGGTTTTGATTTGGGAAGCTTCCAAACTGAACTGCATGAGACATTTTATCCAAAGCCCTTCAAAGAAACAGCCCAAAAAGAGGAATTCAATTTAGCTGGCACAAGGAGAGAAGATCTAGGGTAATATGGAAGAAATTCAAACGCTATAGGAGAGCAAAATGACATCTGAAATTGCTGTGATTTATCTTGCCTTGCTTACCTATATTTCTTCAAAATAGCAAGCTAACAAAACCAGTTGTAATGCCTAATACACAGAAATCCTCCCCTTTCCCTGTCCCTTTTTTCCCCCCTCTAATTTTCTTTAAGGAATGGCAACTAAAAATGCTCCATCTTTGGGCTTAGAAAACAAAATATTTCCACTAGAGTGTAGTATGATCTTCAAATTATTGCTCCTGGCATCAATCTGTGCATAAAGAATCTTTTTAAGGTGATTGCCTCCTTGAGAGAATGTAAATGAAAAAAGAAAAATATTCTAAGGGAATAGCTGAGGCAAGAATTTTTCAGGTCCACATGTGTGTGTATTACAGGTTCTTTTTCCTGCCTAAATACTTCAGGAGCCTACCAGTGTGATTTACATCCATCACAGAGACAGTCTGGGGTAACTCAATATCATTTCTCATCCTCTGTCTCAGCCTGGTGAGCTAGGTTGAGATGAGCTTAATTCAGCAGCACTTTCAATAGGAGCATGCCTGTTTCTACAAACAATGAAACTGGATGGGAAGGGTTGTTTCCAGCCAGTGGCTTTTTAGTGACTGGTATGAAATAAAATTTTCAATAATCTCAGTTCACTAGCAATTGGCCAGATGGTTCTATCCAGTGTGTCCTCACCTGCTTTGAGTCAGACACAGCCTGCTCTTTGCTCTCTGCTTTGGACAGGTTCTGGCCAGGCTTTGGTCTGCCAGACAGGCTACTTTTTGTACAGCCCCTGCCAGCCTCCATTGTCCCAACCAGAACTCAGCACTGTGCTTGACACCCATCCTGGCAGCACACATTTGTGGGCAACACTTTTCCCTTGTGCAGAAGACCAAGGTCAGTGTGAGCGTAAACTAGTGTTTGTGTCCCTCCCCTAGGAGTTTTTGGAAAAGCAAAAACACCAGGTGAGGTTGCTTTTCTCTGCCTGAACGTCTACTTAAAGGCACTTTTGAATGAAAATAATGCTTCCAGGGAAATGATACATTACAGGTCAGAACAACATGACTGGACAAAGCTGAAGGTGATGACTGTACCTTTTCAGCCCTTTGCAGGACTATGGGACCTCAGAACATTATTAAAAGAGTTTTGCAAAGGGGTGTTGGAGGCATTTTCAGCAAATGGCTCAGCAGAATGCTTTTTTTTCCCCCTTCCTTTTTCTTCTCATACTTGCACCACTGAAACAGCCCTAATCACTGGAGCAGGTCTCATACCTGCATCCGTACAATTGTCTCTACAATGCCTTCAGTTGTTTGGGGATCTGTGGGGGAGATAAGTAGCAGGAAAAGAATCTGATCTCAGTGGGTCTTTGTGAGAGTTTTGATGCAACCTTTAGCTAATTAGTTTCATTTAATATAAATCCTCATGGCAAAAGTCCTCAAGAGACAGGAGAACTGTTCTATGAAAGGAAAGAGCTCTTATCCTTAGGAGTAGTTTTGTATGCTCGATCTTCTTGGGGGAAAAGGGGTAAGAGGTAGGCTGTGAAAACCACTATTGCCAGCACATAGTTGGAGGGTTGAGTTTTGTCCTTCCTGTGTGATATAAGAAACTAGTTTGTAAAACATGTGCCCATAAAATTCCCGTTGATTCCTAGAACAAACTGAAATTACCTGTATAGCTATAGAAAATCCACTTAGTTGAACTGATACTGCCTTGTAGCAAACTTTTAAAGTCATATTGACCATAAAATTACTATGAAATGTTTCTCCCTTGTGGCTTCCCTTGACCACAGCCTTTGCAGTCAAGAAACCAGTCCAGAAATGGAGGCAAAACTTGAACTGAGTCCTTGAGAAGTCAGAATTGCTGCAATAGTCACAAAGAGCTCAGGAGCATTTCTGTAGGTAGCTGTACTGCTCATCCTGAGATCCTCTGCCTTTGCTGCTTCAGAGGAGCCCTACAAGCAGCAACCCAGACATGTTTATGTAGTATAGGTAAAGGAAAAACAGAGAACTGCATTCCTGTCTGATGCTCAGAATATAAATCTGTCAGAGGAGCCTTCGGAAGAGATTTTGGTCAGGGAGTAATGAAGTGAAGGATCTGTAGGTGAGTACAGATGACTTAGTAAACTAACGTAATGGCAGATCAGGGAATAAGCAGCACTGGGGAAACCTGGAGTGAAACATACCCTGAACTTTCCTTGTGACTATGCCACTCGAGTATGCTGAGTATGAGTATTTCCATAAAATTAATGGAGATACTGCAGAGAAAATTATCTCTTGTATTTTGGTGTTTATTGGCATCACTTGCAAAGCTCCTTCATTCTGACTTGGGGTGAACTGAGAGTTGTGCTGGCTGAGGGATTGCACAACACCATGTTTGCAGCTGGGGTGGGGTAAAGGGCCAAAAAAGATCCAGGGTCTCCCTTCTCTATTGAAATTCAGTCAGCCTGAGTGGAGGGCTGGCAATGGGTAAGCAATGCTCAACAAAACCTTGGGCATCTTGAAAAGACAAAGCTTGAAATGCAGGAACAGGTTCCTTTTCTACTGTTCCAGAGAAGAACTGGCATTTGATTGATTTAAGGCAAAGCTGAATTTACTTAGCTAAAAAGGAAATTGATTTGTTACTGGTTGAGAAGCTAATCTTAATGATCTTAAAATAAACTGAAAAAGAGATGGCAAAGATGTCACTCTGCTTCATAAAGCCTGGGCTTCCTAGGCTAATACACAAAGCAGTGCAGAGGAACATATTCTGTCTTTTGTACTGCATTGCTCAAAGATTTTCCAGTAATTAAACACAACTAGAAAATGAGCAATGTCTTTCCAAAGACTTTTAAAATATTTTTTTCATTATTTTCTTTTTGAATGGCTGTTTATCTTCCACTTATTGCTTCCCACTTTATTTCCCCCCACACTTAAAAAATCTCATTTCCTTATTTTTCTTTCTTCTTTCTCTATCTTCTTTTCACTCATTTCCTTAATCCTATGCCACTGAGTCCCTCTGTTAATTTTTCTACTCCTTTACTGTTATTAATTCTCCCCACCCAACTGTTGCCTGGGTTAACTATTCTGGTTAAGCAGCAGGGTTGGAAAAGCCAGCACTTATTTTGAGAAGACCTTATGGGAAAAGAGGATTCATACTGTAATCTCAGGTGAGGGTCTAAACATTTCCCAAATTCTCTGACCCCTAAATATGAATATCATTTGACTTTGAATAATGAGCTATTCGTTCATCTCTATATAAAACCTCATGTATCCTGACAGTTCCCTATTGCCTTCCTGTCTGAAGTGGCTCAGGAGTATAAATTATTCTAGCGAAGGTTGGCAGTAATTTATGCTCAATAAATTGACTATAGATCGGCTTGTTTCAGGAGGTAGCATGGGAAGGGCTTACACATTTTGCTAAATTCCCTCGTTTGTTCTTGCATGGACTACTCACTGTCCTGGGGCTGCTCGTGGGTCCCAAACCACTGTGATAGGCAGGCACATGGATGCTTCCTGTTAAACTGCTCCTGGGGGCAGCAAGTTACTGGTGTAAGGAAGAAGTAGCCAGGCTGGCCACTGAAAAGTCACTAGCACAACAGTGGGGAAACTGGAGGTTGTATTTTACAAAATATATAAAGGACCCTGATGAAATAGAAGTTAGGAATGGCTGTTCTTAAAAAAAATCCCCCTCACTTTAACTGGCAGAAATTTACTGTATCTGTTTAGACCGATTCTTTTCCCAAAAGAGCAAGAAACAGATGAGCCATGTAGGTTTTTTGTTTTCTTCTTTTTTTTTTTTTTTAATGTAAAATGGGCCAGTTCCTTTGTAGGATTTCTGGGAAAAAAGGTGATACAGTCCTTTTGTCCAAGATGCAAAAGACAGAAAGTAATTCATCACCTTTCAAGTACAATTTATTATGGGTCAGGGAGAAAGGTTTCGCTCATGATCATTAGGTTTTAGCAGTGCAGATGCTGGACATGATGAACCAATGAGGCTTATCAGGTGTGATAATCAAAACAGATTTTCTTTTGTATTTGCTGTCATTTCCTCTCTCTTGCAGAGAAAGCTAGGTTTTGGACACTGACTACCATTTCATAAATATAGACATATTCCTTTATTGTTCTGCATGGAAATTATCACCTGATATTTTAAATCAGAGCAGTGGGAATGGCTATGATGCCTGAAGTTTGATGCAAGTTTTGAATGTGCATTCCTGGGCCACAGGGGAACAGGGGGCCCCAAGCTGGTTACCTTGCATTAAGAATCTGCACAGAAATTTAGGGCCAGATCCTGCTGTGAACACTGCACAGGCAGATCCCTGTTGCGGTCTTGCTGTAGACAAAAGGCTTTGTGTGGCTACAGGGATCTGTGTGCAAGTAAAACTCTGGCTTACAGTAATCAGCATAATTAAAGGGCCAACCTTACAGCTCAGTGTAATTCTGGCTCCATTGAATCAATGATAATGTGGCTGTGAATTAAATGAATCCACGAGGCCACCTCTTCCATCAGTCCAGCCACCCACGTAATTCAGCTTTGCTTTGCTTTGCAGTTTTATAAACTTTACTATTAGCATAGCACCTGAATGCCTCACCCCTTAATGGCTTTGCACTGTGGTGAGATGGTCCCAGTGAGCCTCACCAGGAGGAATGGAAAAACAAAATACAGCACCAATAGGGTTTGCTGACAAAGTGTTTTCAGAACTTATCAGTCATCCAAACAGAGGCACTGTCAGCTCCAGGTACCTCAACTAGCCCAGAACACTGTGGGGCAAAGGCAGAAACAGATTCTCTGACAATGAAGAGCTAAACTTACAGATAATTATTGAAACCCCTGAGTTTCCCCAAAGGCAAAGAGAAGTATAGACTTTGCTGCACTAGGTGCCTCTGCACCTGTATCACTAAGGCTGTTGAACAAATTTCCAGTGGGAACAGAGTCTTCATATCTACATACACATATATACAGTATACACACACACACATATATATATATACTTACTTATGCACATATATATATCCATTTATCCTTATACATAATCATCTATATTTCACAAAGCTGCCTGTGGCTGCAATGACAACTGAGGATTGTAGGTTTTTGGGAGGGAAGAATTGCCCTCCTCTCCTCTCCTCTCCTCTCCTCTCCTCTCCTCTCCTCTCCTCTCCTCTCCTTTTCTCTTTTTCTAGCTCCCTTTTCTTTTCATCTTATGGTCTGAATCAAAGTGACACTTCTTTTTCTCTCTTTTAAAGGACATGCTACCTCTACAGAATATGTTTTCCATCTGGAATTGCATGTGGGCTGTAATTGAGGTTACCTGTAAGTTTGAGAATGTGAGACTCTAGCAGACAGATGTGAGTATTTCAAGGGAATAAAAAGACATCCCATATTTTTCCAATAACTTTACAGTGATTGTTTCTTTTTTTATGAGTAAAATAATCAAACTAGTCACTTCCCCCTTCTTCCCCTCCCCTTTATGTCAGTAGCTCAGACATCAATGAAGATGTGCTCTCTGGTGCCAGGATAATGGCCAGCATTTACTGCCACAGTGTCAGAACTTCCATTTTCTGCCCTGCAACCAAAAAAATTAACTTGAGATAAAGGACAATATCTTTCCCTCTCTCCATCAAATAAAATTAAAATTCTGTTGAATTAGATGTATAGAACTCACTCAAAAATCTAGGATTAGGTATCCTCCTTCCTATCTCACACAAATAAGCAAAGTTATATAAATGTCTGCTCATCATTTCAAGTAGGAACAAACTTACACTGGACGTCTAATATGGCTGCAGCTGAGCTTTTGGCTTTGCTGCCAGATTCTCAAGCCAATGAGGTCTTCTTGTTAGGAAGCTGCTGAAGGGATTGGGGCAGGGAGGTTCTGTTTCCATCCCAGCCACCTCATAAGGGCTCTCCATACATTGTATTTCAGTTAGCTCTTGGGGGTGTTTCTAAGGGTATCATACTTACCAGATCTGGAGTTTGTAGAGCCTTTGTATACAGCCTTAATTCAATCTCATCTATAAGGACTAAGCCCATATGTATGGAGATACCTATACAAAGTCACCTGCCCACTGAGCCATGCCAAAAGGACCCACTTTACTCCCCAGACCATCTTTACTCCTATTTTTTACAGAGTAGTTTAAAGTCAGTGATTCTTTGACATTTCCTCTTGATGATTATCTTTTTGTGCCTTTAATTGTAAAACAAGCACTAACATGTTTTGGTATTTCTTTTTCCAAATTGTTGGCCAGCAAGTGCTATAAAGTATTATCAAAATTCCTTCATGAATGGATGGTGAGACTAAGGAAATATTTTGTCAGGGAAAGGGGGAGGCAAGAAGAAAGATAAGTTGCTGTCCTTCAAACTCTCTATCAGATAAGGATGTCTCCTAAGGAAAAAAAGTCTAAATTGTAACAGGAGCAGGAGTATTATATATTTAATTGCAGCAGCTACTGATCTTTCATGTAGAGAGCCTCTAATCAAGGGCTTTGATTATAAGGGACACAGCTGAGATAGAAATCTTATACAACATTTTGAAAAGAAAAATTCCTCCACCTGGTCTTTTAAGAACACATTAGGTAATACAAATGACTGTACTGTGGATCAAGTCCACTTTTCACCTTTTGCTTTGTTTAACTAAAATGTGATGTAGTGTCCAGTCTATAGAGAAACTAGTTCATCCAAACACTGATTTTAACAAGCAGCAAGAAAGGCCACTGGGATTAAGATGCACTAAATGTGTTGCTGAAGTAGACTCATCAAGCTGGGGCCCACTTCCTTCAGTGGGAAAATTCCCTAGAACCACAACACAAGGACATATCCCAACTCATAATAGTAAATAACTAGTCTTCTTCCTCCTCACTTTCTTTTCTCATTTGTTTTATCTTTTTTTTGAAATTGAAGATTTTATCCTGCAAACTCAAATCCCTCTGTGATTTCACACATGTAAATTGTGTCACTCTAGTAGCATATGGGTCTGTTCATGGGAACAAACTTGTGGAAGTCATTAAAAATGGATGGGATTCTCACAGAAATTTAGAAAGTAAGACTGGAGCCCAGAGGAAACCTGTACCGCTTCTAGCACAGGGATCTCCGTCTGTGGCTGATGTGCACATATGTTATTATAAAATCTTACAAAAATGAGTTGTCTTTCAATGAAAAAGCAATGCATTCATTTATAGATTTGGTGTTTTTAAAATTTTCGTTTGGTTTTTTTGGTGATGCTTGGGAATATTGAATATTTACAAAGAGGCAATAGAAAATATATATTTAAGAATGAATCAGATCAAAGTTAAGAGTCCATAACTACTCTACAGGACATCTTTAAAAAGTAAGCTATGAAACAAACTCTGAACTGGGATAAATCTAACTATCTAAGCTTTAAATTAAAGAACATTTATCCATCTGTCATCTATTTTGTGATCCTTATCCATGTCTACATGTGAAGTCCCCAATCATATCCACTTCTTCTTGTAACCAGCTGTGACTTGAAGAGTTTGGCCTGTCCTCAGAGCTGTTTTCACCAGTTTCAACTGATGTTTCTTTAACTTAAATCTGCATGGGTTGTGGCTGTGCAATTTTGGGATCTCTAGTCTGGACACTTAGAGTAGCTTATTCTGCCTCCTGATGATTGGGCTCTTATTACTGCCCAGCGCTGAAAGGGGCTTGAGCCTAACTGATGAAAGAAATGTGCTCCAGTCTGAGCAAATTCCAGCCTTTTGCTGCCAGCTCAGCACAAAGTCAATACTGGAAACCCCACACAGTAGAGCACAGTGAAGTGCTGCATAGCTGTAAAGCTCACCCACAGTTGGAAGATGAATTGCTTCCACTCAGGATCTGATCCAGGTAGATTTGCTTAGTGGGACTCCTCCCAGTGGAAGTTGATTCTGGACTTCACTGATTTCAGGAGGTGATGGTCTGGATGCCACCACATCTGATTCTTGAATGAGAGTGCAGGATGGTTCCCTCAGCTTTTACTACCTGTTTCCATCCATCTATCAGAGTTTAGAAGAGAATTGTTGTCTAAACAGTTGAAGTTCACTGATTTAAACCCAACTCTGGCATTACACTTTGCCTTTGAATGAATGTACAGCTGTAGTTAGTAAAATTCTGATTCAAGAAATCCATTCAATGTGGGGACTCATTTAAATTGTGCCATATCTGCTGAATTTCCTGATAAAAATACATTTTTACTACTGTGCTTAGCATAACATAGCCCAGCTAATGGAAAGGGAGTGAGACTCTCTTCCATCATCAACAAAAGTCTGCTGCAGCTGCCCACTCCTGACTACAGGTGATGAAGTGTGAACCAGACAGGGTGCAGCTCAACTTTCACGTGCAGGATTAGCTGGCAGCATTGCTGGGGTAAGAAGTAATCTTTTCACCATTAAAATGAGCAAATTTGATCTGTAGTTGAAGGAGCACCCTACAATGCCATTCTTCACAGAGTGGCCTTTTAGCACAGGAGCACACACGAACCCATATCCTAGTTGTTACTGGAAGGGCAAATCCTTCTCTTCCCTTTGATATGTAACAACAGAGACTGGTCTGTTACCAGTTTTTTTTTTTGCACAGTTAATTTATGATTCTAGCAAGGACAGTTACACAGAGACTGCTGTCTGTTCATTTACAGGCAGTAAACATGCAATGCCAATTTAAACAATATAAATAGGGATCTCTTTAGTTATCTTCAATGGCAGCTCATCACTGAGTTGGAAAAAAGAGGAGAAAATGAAAAGAAGTTGTTAATAAGAACCATCTGAATGCGGTGGGCCAAATTCTGCTATCAGTTCTGCAAAAAGATGGCATCAGATCTTGGCCTAACAAGAAAATGCCACGTGACTATGTGTCTTGCTGGAAAGTACTCAGTACTTGAAGGACTGAAATTCGGAAAAGGTGTTGAGCACCTAAGTCTTCCTTAAGGAAATGTGCTTGAAGGCAGGGGCTTTTAGCCAAGGGTTTTAAATATTCTTTCCAACCAAATTTAAACCTTCAAATATAGACTAAAGTATGGGCCTTCAGCTGATTTTGTTTCTCAGTTGTTCAAGTAAAGTGAGAAAAAAAAACACCCTCGACTCTTCTGCACTGTTTGCATAACAAATAACAAAGACCTTCAAGGGAACTAAAGCAACTAAAATCATCTTAATCCTGACTCAGCTATTTTGTTGATGAGCAATCTCAGGCCTAATTCTAATTTTGAATATGAAGCTGCACATCACAGCATAGCTAATTTTTACCAGAGAAATGACACATACCTCTGAGAACAACCATCAGTGTTAAATAAGAAAACCGGCAATATATAAATAAACTAGGCACAGATATTCTGTAGTCTTGCAATTCAAATACAAAAAAGGCTAAAGCCTTCTTTATTGCATTTTATGTGGGTATGCATTGCAGAGAGAAGTCACAGTTACTCTTATGGTAGTTAACAGATGATCTCCCCATTTTCAGCTCATTTGCCTAAGCCTCTAGTTTCTTTCAGGTTTGGGTGTTTGTTTTTTGTTTGTTTGTTTTTGTTTGCTTTTTTTTTTTTGTTATTAATAGTTTGTAGCTGCTGAAACAGTGATCAAAGAGGGCGTGGTTTTTTTTTTTCAGGCTAGGCTGTACCCCTTCCTAGAAGGCAAGTCTCTACATAAATATTACTTGTTGGTACCTACTTATGTTTTATGCCTGTGACTCATAGGTGCTTCATGTGATACTATTCTATGGCTAGCAAAATAACAACTGTTTGGATAAAAGGCTTAGGAATACTTTAGAGAAAAAAAACCCCAACAAACCAACACCCCATGTCAAGCTGTAGCAAGCCTTTCCCATCATAGCTCCAGGACTTGACATAAAACTTTTTCATTGAGATCCTTTTCCTGGGTCCACCAGTATGATCTTCTGTTTGAAAACAGTCTCACTATTTTGACAGGCTGGGTCCTCAGTCCAAGCCCTCTGTTTCTTCCTCCTCCGAACTACCCACAAAGGAGCTGAAGGAGGTAAATAACTCCAAGGAAATAAATTCCTAAATCAGCATGGTAATAATACTCAAACTAAAATTAAGCATTACAGTAAGTAGATCTCTAAATAAATGAGATTTTAAGAAGACTACCAGAGACTTTCTGTTTCGATGGATTTTGAACAGAATTTGGGCAGACACTGCACTGATAGGATAATAAAATCCTTGTGATATATAGGTAATTGATCCCCACTGTAACAATAATATTAGAAATAGGTCTTGACCAAACATCTGTGCCTTTAACACCCCAGAATTTGTGGAGGATTGTGGGCAAGTCCTAAATGTGAATTCACAGCTTGGCATCCTGCCTGACACTTTCCAGTCCTGAACAAGCATGTGCCATGACTGTGCTGTTTGGTGCTGATTCCTTTGGTAGTGACACCTTTTCTAGTTAAAACATTCCCTTATAGTTTCTTGCAGGATTTGTCTTAATCACAGGAGCAGTTGACTGACACAGATATTGGGATATTTTGCTTAAGGTAACTGCTGTTATAAGTTGATATGATACAGCCCACCAGGATATGTTCAAGCAAGTTCATTACACCAAATCCAAGTTTTTAAAACCAAACTCCTTCTACAGCTGCAAAATGTGCTCATCCTCAGAACACCAGTGCTTAGTATGCTCATTCAGACTAAAATAAATGCATGACTCATACAAGGAAATACCTTCTGGCATGATGCATAATCATCTCAGTGAACTCACTGCAACGAGGGATTATGGAGTTGGTCTGAAACCACAGAATAAACACTTAATAGGCAACAGGAATATGTGTATGTTTTTATGCTAGGTTTGCCTAAATTACTGAGATGGACATGTCAGTGGCATTGGGTGGAATTGCTGGAGGGAGAGCATGGGAAATCACCAGTTTGCTCTGGCATAATTAAGAGCAGATTAAAAGTTAAATAAAAAAATTAAACTTAGCCACCACCAAATGAGTATTTTATAGGAGTTTCACAGGAATGAACTCTACCATTAATTATATTCCCTTTTCATTGGGGTTGTGAAGATAAGTAAAAACATCATTTGCCTGTAAAGTGCATAGATTATGCAGAAGTTGGTGGAACAGTAAATACTAGTAAGGAGAAGATAGTCACTGATAGCAATCAAGTAAATTAGACAAATTCAAGCAAAGTGCACATCAAGAGATCCAAATACAAAGGCAGACACCCAGGGACCAGAAATTAAGGCCATGCTTTTAGAAATAAGGTCTAGTATCTTGGAAAGTGGTGACTCTGAGAAGTTTGTTGGATAAAAACACATGAACAACTGAACCTGAGCTTCCAGATCAATCCTGTGGCAAAGAGGACTGGTGCAATCCTGGGGTGAACAAGCTAACACACGGTAAGGGGAAGTTTGTGTTTCTTTGCAGTGATTATACTTCTTAAATGCAACTGTAAAACCCTTTTACTACAGAGACATTGCTGTATATCCTACATAGTGACAGAGCACTGGAACAGACTGCCCAGAGAGGTTGTGGAGTCTCCTTCACTGGAGACATTCAAAACCCACCTGGATGAGTTCCTGTGTGATGTACTCTAGGTGACCCTGCTCTGGCAGGGGGGTTGGACTAGATGATCTCTCGAGGTCCCTTCCAGCCCCTAAGATTCTATGATTCTATGATTCTATAGCCTTGTGCCTTCAAAGCCTGTAGATCTGGTGTCCATGTTTTTCCAATGGTGTTAAAAAGTAAACTAATTACAGAGTGAGTGTAAAAATCTATTAAAATCCTACAGAAAATGCTGAGAGTGATGAAGTTACTGTTCAGTTTGATTACCTTATCACTAAGGTTCATAATGTCTAAAATACCTTTTTGAGAAACTCAGGATTTTTAATTGACTGTAAGAAGGAGTATTAAAGGCTGATCATTTAAGACTGATCATTTTAGAAGTATATAAGACAAAACGAATAATAATTTTTTTAAAAAAAACAGACAAAACTTCTTGGCAGGGAAAGTCATGAGAGCTGAGGGATTGTTCATTTCTTGATGTTTACACAGTAAAACTACATTCCATCCTGAGAATGATACTTTGCCAAAAAAAAAAAAAAAAAAGCTTTCATCAGGGTCAAGTGATTGGTCTCAATGGATGAGTAACTGGATGAAATTCAGTTAATGTGATACACAGGAGAATAAACTAGATCATTTACTAGCACTTCTGCCCATAACTCCATGAATATTCATATAAATCATGATCATGAAAATGCAGACAAACTCTGCTTTTGCTTTGCCTTTGAGCTATGTTCACATATTTCTTTTGCACTAATTTAAAAAATCTGAGCTCAAATGAATCACCAAATTTCCCCTGGTTTCCCAATGTCATCTAAAATCTGTACACTCAGATCTGAACCAGTTCATTTTAATTTAATTTTTTTTTTTTAACTTCTGTTTTGTTTAATTTCAGGCAATTTCAACAAGCTTTATGTAAGTTTTTGAACAAACTTGATCCTGTCAAATTTTAGTATGTGTAATTTTGAAAGTGCTGCTTTTAATTGTATCTGCTGTCATCATGTCTTAGGACTAGAAACTGGGCTTCTGGATACTATAATAATACACACTATTATAAAAATAAAGAGTGAAATAGGAAGTTTGGGGTCACAGCTGCAAGGCTCTTGCCAAATCACTAACGTCCTCCCACTCCAAAACAGCAATAAAAAATCATCTCTAGAGATCACAATACTGAAGGCAACAAAGTACAGTAGTTACATTTTGAGATGGAATCCAGAAACTGCCAGAATAAAGATATGCAATCTCCACTTGGGAAGAGGTGATGAAAACCCAAGTACATAGTCTGACAAGTGAATCATGTCAACAAAAAGAAAGCAACAAAAATCAACTTGTAAAAAGCATCTCTGTGTGTCAAATTGTTCAAAGCAGTGGACACATTGCTGAAATGAGTTCAGTAAAGATGAACATCTCTTCGTAGCTTTCAAGAGTTGAAGCTGCATACCAGAAACGGAATGAAATTCCATCTCACTTTGCAGCTGGCAGTGTCGGGGTGATAACAGTGTGGAAACACTGCCTGTCTGCATGGATCCAGATCCTCTGAGCTCAGGAGAGTGACTGTGTTTGATGCCTGAGCACTCCAAACAAATATAACTATGTTTATACTTAGAGATGAGCTAACCTGTCTGTATCACACCAAGAATGTGGGAAGGATACAGACTGGAAAGGATGCAGACTGGTTGCTTGTGAGAATGGTGGGAAAGGCAGTGAGGTTTCCTAAAATCTCTTTGCAGAATAGGATGCGATTTCCGTAAAACCAGCTCAGTTTAGTGGCTTGACTGCAAGACAGTAAATTCACATAAATTCCACGCCCAGCCTGCTGCAAAAATCCTGCTCTTCTACAGTAATGGGCAAGTTATTGGAGCTTTAGAGAGCAGGATTCTCACAGGAAAATAAAAATACCTGCATGCTTCCTGGGAACTATCCCTTATCCTTTGGGACTTTTGTGTATTGAAAAAGTCTTTAATATAAGACAACTACTTTTTTGATTTCAAAGACAGTTTCAGTGAACCAAGAAGCAGAGGAATAAGCTCTTAGTAATCTTGCACACTATGTAGTGGGTGGCAAATGTAATAAATGGGATGGATTTTCAACAACTCTGAAAAATTCTGCTATAAATTAATTAGTGGTGATTGCTTTGAAAAGATGTGGTGTGTGGACTCAATTCATCCACCATGTAACTGTGTTGCCTACATTGGAAAAACAAAAAAAATTGGTTTGTTTTCTTGCTTCACAAAAGAACTAGGTGTAAGAAGGTCTGTAAAGGTGAAACACATTTGAAAACCTTAAGTAAAGCAAGATATAGTAGCTACGCAGAGATAAAAACCCAAGCTGAGGCTGACTAGCCATTCAGAATAGTATCTTTACTTATTGCTCACAGGAGTGTTTTCACATTTCAAATGTAACTTGAGCATTTGACAGTACTTGGATTAGTGACATAAGTGCTGCTAGTGACAAGATGCCTGTTCCAGTGATATTTGCTCTCATATGATTTATTCTGATTCTGAGTATCTCTGAGCTTTTATGCAAAAAGATGAGAATGCAAATTATTAGAAGGTATATAAAAGAGGCTGATCAAATTGCAGATATTGTGGAAAAAAACATTAAACTTAAATTAACAATGTGCAAGTCAAAGAGGAAATAATTTCACATAAAAAACTGAGGAAACCCGATGACAACACGAGCAAAGATAAATAGATTTTCAGTTGACATACATTAAGGAAAAACAGTAAGCATAATTAGAATCTCTTCCTGGTAATGTTTTTGCAAGCAAAAGGACCTTTTCCTATAGTTTCCATATTCCAAAATCACTCATTACATGGCGTATTCAACAAGCAGCCCTAGAAGCCATGGGGAGAGAGGTGTTAAGAGACTGGAGCTGCCAAGCCAAATGGAGGCAGCTCAAAATGGCACCAAGCCCAGCTAAGGCTTCTCTTTGTACCAAGCAACATGAACACGATGGGAACGTGGCCAGTTCAAACATGCTGTGTTTCTGATGAAGGAACAAAAACAAATGAGAATTTGTTAGTCCTATTACTCTCTCTTATTGTTCCCCGCTATGCAGTGGACTAAGTATCATGTTTTATAGCTGCTGCATTTAAAATATATATAAATAATATTAGTTGTTGTGGCACTGAATCAGTCAGTTTCTTCAGCACATGCCTGATGGCATAAACAGTCCCAACTGAGTCAACAGGATTTGTTAGGCTTTTAAAAGCCTGCATAGGTTGAATATTTTTACCAAGATGAGATACTGATTCCCATTTTTTGTCACTTGTTTTTTTTTTTTTTTTTCCTCTGTCATTCTTCACTTTCACTTCTTTTTATGCAAATAAAACATTTCTGTGTACAGCAGGAGTTATGCGAATAAAAACTCCATGTCCAAAAGCGCACAACTTTTTCACTCAGGAGTTGCTTTATCTCACACGAGCAGTCCTGTTTGATGGCAGCATTTTTAGTGCAAGTAAGTAAGAGCAATAAATGTAAGTCAGGGAAGCACATCCAGACCCTCAGCTGTCATTTAGTCACTGATGCTGATAACTGATACACTCAAGGAGTAAGGAAACAAAAACTGTAAACAAAAAAAAAAACAAGCACAGTTCCATTTCCATAACAAGCTAAGAGGCTGGGTGCAAAAGGTCAAAATCTAGACAGGAAGAAGATTAATATTTTCTCTGTGTCCTTCTGTTGTCTGTATCACCTGGAGCAGGCAGACCTGGACTTTGTTACAGGTAAATAATTACAGTTGTATCTGCCATAAATATCTACTTGAAGGGGCTACTGCAAAAAAATTGAGATTGTATCTCCAAGCAACTGTCAAATGGCTAGAATAAATTTAGAGGGCTTGAAATACTGATGTACTCTTTCTATCATAGATATCTCTTGGTCTAGACTTTCAGGCTGCATTTTGACAGAACACACTGGATGACTGAGAAATTAGGGACTCAGGACCAAAAAAATTACATAGTGTTGGCACTTGTGGTTTGTGTCTTCTTTACCTGTGTTACAAGCAAACAGGAAGTCATTGCTTCACAGCAAAACCAGAAATATTAACAGGACATATCCTTTTGCATTTAAAACACAGAAGGCAATAAATCTTGGCCCCTGATGGCAAACCTAAAGAGGTCACTGAGTACTGGTAAGCATAATATCTGTACTTTTCAGTGCTATAATAAATCTGACAGTGCTCTTTTTTAAAGTTGGGATGCTTCTGTACAGGCTGAAGATCAAAAGTTTCTTTGCCCCCCAAAAGGAAAAAAAAAAAAAAAGCACACACATGCACTGCAATCACCTGTTTTTCATTTTGCATATTCAGTGGAATATGGAACAATAGAGAGTGAAATAATGTGCCTGTCTCTTTTAGTGTGGGTGATATTCTCATAAACCCTGACTCAATGAGAAAAATCTGTCCCTTATTTATAAGAAGAGATAGAAAAGTAATTCAAACTTTGAACTTGTGTGTTTACCTCCCCCCCCTTCTACTTCCCCAAGCACACACTAAAATATGATTATGATGATTCCTTCCTGCACTGGCTCAAAAGGTCTGATTTCAGTTTAGATCATCAGGCCAACAAAGGTAGCACTCACCTCCCTGTAGCTGTATCTGGCTATACCTGTTCTCACGGGTCACTGCATACCTACTCCAGAAGATACACCTCAACATCTCTTAGGCCAGATTAGATGCTCTTTGGGTTATAATCCAAGACATTAATGCTTCAGAGCCTCCAGCTTGGAAACTTTTTTCTTAATACCTAGCACATGTAGAAATACTGTGTTCCTTGGAACAAACATCTTGCAGACATGTAACAGTTCTACCAAACAGACCTATTTCCACCTGCACTTGCAATGCTGTTGCTGCTCCTCTGTGCACACCTTCCCTCCACCCCGCCCTAGATTGAATTTAGCCTCCTGGCACTGCAAAACTATATAGACTCTGGTTCTGTAACAGCTACTGTAAAAGTAAGCAGAAAATATCATGCATTGCATTATTTCATTCTTTGTGTGTGTAATTATGGACCTAGCTGAACTCCACTCTTTCTTTATGCTAACCTCAAAAATTATGTATGTTAACAAAATGTAGGAGAAGTAAAAGAATGGGAATTCTGTTAAAAAAGGCAGCCATATAACATCTTGCAAGATACTCCTTTGCTCTTTTCTTTTACCACTTGCCATGGACCTTCCCAGAGTCATAACTTACCTGGCTTACAGGTCAGGCTGTGTGTTACTGCTTAGCAGACTGTGATAATCAAAGGAAGAATAAAAATCTGGGAGTATTCAGCAG
>NW_009951981.1:787471-823696 GCF_000747805.2 Chaetura pelagica | reverse complement strand
TCAGCAGGACAAACTGAGAAAAGCAGCACCACTGAACAACTAACTGCAGAGGGTGAGGAGTAAGAAGACAAGAAACTCAGCAGGTGAAATGAGTTGCCTGTGGGATGTGTACATAGATGGCCATCACCTTAGGATCAGCTTTGGGCCCAGGTGATGGGTGTTTTACAGTGTTTCTGAAGATGAACTGAAGCCTGAGGATTATCTGTCAAGCCTCTGTCTCACCATCTGTGAGACTGACGATGCATAAAAACATGATAGACAGTTTTGTCTGCAGCCTTTATCTAGACTTTGGGAACTATTTATACCGCTTGCTTATAACGCTCTTTTCCCACTTCTGTGTTACAGCAAGCAGAAATTGCTTGTTGCAGGGAACCATCTGTGTGCAAGGTTCTCACAAGAGAGAGCTGTGACCCATCACTGTGCCTCGTTTTTCGCCCCCATGTCTAGCAAAGCAACCCCAGTCTCCTGGGCTCTGCTGACTGCTGAGCAACGTGCCCTCTTCACCACCCAAGTTCTCCACAGCCTACTCATCGCCTTGCCTGCTCCGAAACATCTGCTTCTCCCACCTCTCTGATAGTGATACAAATTATAGTTTTTCAGTCTTCCAGCAATTCTCTTAGCACTTTTTCTCATGTTACCATTTCATTGCAGAAGGAGCTCCCTGGGAACGACCACCAAGCCACTAAATCTGTCTTCATGACACTTTACTGTCTGCAGATGGTGTGTGACTGACTTTGTTTTTCAGAATGAGTATTTTATTCTTGGTAAACTGTTTTGACTGCATCTCTGAAGTACATCCATTATCCTACAGCTAAGAATAGAGTATAGATTTATATATTACCTGACTTTATGGGCTAAAATTCACAATTGGCCATTAACTATAATAATTACAATCATACTGCTTTGACACTGGTCAAATAACTGCTTCAAAGTGCACTGGTATCGAGGGGAAGAGTCCCATGGGCATCACAGAAGGTGGATGGATTCTCAATCTGAGTCATGATTTAAATTAACACAAATTTTTATGCCTATGAATTTTGGTTCACAAAGTTCGTACATCACTAATTTGCCACTGAATAACAAAGGGACAGCTTGTTTTACATCAAACAATGGTTGCATCTGCAATATCTTGCCAGTGATTCTGAAGCCTGCAGCCAGATATTTCAAGGTTCCCAAATCAGTTAAAAAGTTTTTGCAGCCTCTGTTTGCATTACATTTTGTAAAGAACTTGATTAACTCAGTCCAGGACCACAACAAAGGTTAATAACACTGTAGTTGGAAATAAATTATTTTAAACTCCCTGAACTCTGTTATTCAGGAATATCCCCAACTAGTAAGTGCAAACAAGATTAACAAGCCTGCTTTCCCCTCTCTCTTACCATGAGAGATATACCAGCATAAAGCACGAATACTAGTGTAGCACAAGATACATCAGGCCCAGCTGCCAACTGTTTACTTAGATTTGCCAGGCAGAAAGGGGTGGGATTTAATTCTCATCAAGAGTGATGCTTATAGAATGACTGGAAGGAAACTCAGCCAAAAGACCCAAAAGACCAAGCCACTGTTTGCATGCCATTTCTATGTTATTTTCCAATTCAGAAAGTTAGAAGTTATTTAAAGAGATTTAGGTCTTTACGTATGATATGGGGATAGTAGAGGAAGCCTCTGATGAAACATGTAGCTGATGTCGGTCATATTATAACACCTATGGACATATAAATGTCAAATCACATATCTAAATTCTGCCTGAGGGTAGTGTGTTAGTAACATAGGCTTATATTAGTCCAAAATAAACCAGTATATATATATATATATATATTTGACACTGTGCATGCTTTTCTAAAATAAAGTCTTTACAGAGCCAATTTTTCTTTGTAAGCAGATGTTTTCCAGAGTAGAGCAAAGATGACTCAGTGTCTAGGATCCTCCTTCAAATACTGCTGTTCTTACCCTGGATTTGCAGAGCTCATTGACCACTTCAAGGCCCTGAGTCTTTACATGCACTTAACTGAAGTTGTCACGGTGTGTCTGTTTTTCCTGTCATGCTTGGGAATAGGAGAAACACATGGAAGATTGTAATTTCTGCATCCACATCCAGGAAGTGCAGCTGCCCTGAGGTCTCTAGAGCTTAAGTGCTGAGCTGACACAACTGGGCAAGAGTTGAAGCAGCACCAGCAATTCCCTTGGTCCTTGGTCTGCTCCAGACATTCAATGCCACTGCTATGCAGCTCACTGAAGCAAAGCCAATTCAACATAAAATTCAAGGTAAAAACTAGTTAGCTAGCTCTCTGAAGGTCGAAGGAAGGATTATGTGCACAATTATGCAGCCACTGACGTGGGGTGCCCTGTTCTGCTGATTCGTTAGTGTGTATCTGGCTAAACTTTTCTAAAGGTTTAAACTAAAACTTCAAGTTACCCTAAACTTTTTTTGGTTTAGGAACAAATGAGGAAAAAAATAGCACAGTTTCAATTAAATAAAAATGTCTGTTGATTCCCAAATAAGCTCAACAAATTTAAATATTTGAGATTTATTTGGTAAAACAGCACAGTTTTGAAATACTAACTAAGGTTTCATATGGATGTCTGAAGATTTCTGATGCTAAGGAACAACCTGTTCTCCTCAGTATTATAAATGGAACAGGGGCCTGGAAAAGGTTTATCCTCAGCACAGTGTTGGTCCTGGCTTTTGCTTTCTCTTCAGAGATACAGCATCCTACAGGAGTCCTACACAATATGCTACTCATTACACCCAGTACCTGGGCATTGTAGGCAACGTTTGTGAGATGGAAATGAAGGCCATGAACCTGAAGGAGCAATCACAGTCCATGGCTTGGGTAGAATACTTGTTGCAGAAGCTGTTCTTCTAACAGGTGAATCAAAGCCCTCACTTTGTGTTTTCAGGCTGCCAGAATATGGGAATCTAAATGTAAGAGTCTGGGCTTGGCCTGAGCATGAATACAGAAATGTGAAAGTCAGCCACCTCCAAAATATCATGTAGGTTTAGAGACAGAGATACTCTGCTTGCCTACTTCAAGCATTTCATTTAGGAGCTGTTTATCACCCTTGGGAGGAATGCTGTCTTTTTTTCTGGTGACTGTGCAGTCTGGCAGATCACCTTCAAGAAGCACCCCAGCTGCTTTCCATTTTGAATTTCCAGGGTGAAGGAGCAGATCTGTCATTCCACTGTGGGAGTTCCTGAATAAGAAAGGTTATCTGGGCTAGTGCATGAAGACAGAGTATCTCAAATGTAGCATCTTCAGTATTTGAAAACCAGCTACTAGATCCACACTTTCATAAAGTGCACAGTCCTACTTTTGGAAAAATAATTTAAATGCAAATTGATTACACATACCCTCTCCCATGCTTGAAAAATCACCTTTGGTACAGATAGAGGTATTTGTAATAACACTTTGTAAACAAATTCTTCTGGCAAGATGTTTTTGAACTCACATACTGTTGTTCATCCTGGGACACCACTTTATCATCATAACTTGTATTATTTTCTAAGGTAGAAACTAATGGATAGGATATTGAAGACCTATGCCTACAGTTGCACAATCAATAATTACCAGTCAGCCGGCAGAAATGCAAACCCTGAAGTGGTCACTACCTGTGGGCTCAGATCAGTAATATTCCTGTTCAGTATATTAGCACATTCATGAGTTATACACTTTTGTTTGTCAGCATTTTTTCTTGAAGTGCATAGACCAGATTTCTACTACATCATTCAGAGGTTAGCAGGGAACAATATTAAACTCTTAGTGTTTTCACCACCATACAACTTGCAAAGACATTTTTCAATGAACTTAACAGGTTATCTTGCAAAAGGCTAATAAATGGTAGTGTTGCCTTTGACTTTCCCTTCACAGAACTCATTGTTCATCTAATTTCCTACCTCATTTTAAACTTCAGCTAGAAGCATTTTCTTGTTACATATTGCAAACAGACATATAAAGTGACTCAAAAGCTTGGAGCGGGTTGTGTAGTCAATATAGTTTTTGGCAAAAGATTGGGAAGCCTTTTTTTCTGGCTGAAAGCTAAGAATGATAAAAATAGATCCTGATTCACAGTCACTGTGACAAACTGGCTTCCAAAAGCTTCACAACAGCACAAAGGGAACAAACTAGCAAAAGGGAAGTCAGCTGGAAAGATACATATTTTTCCCCAACAAGACTTAAATCCACCATCTTTTGAGGTTTACAATGATCTTATATCATTGCATATGGCATGTGCTGCACAATGGTAACCAAGAAGTCAGCTTAGCTTGCTTGCAACAAGCCGTTCTTTTCCAAAGCTTTTCTGTGGGCTCAACACATTTAATTCACAATCACAGAGCTTATACAACCCCATAAAATAACCTAGTCTCCTGAACCACCTCTTACCTACAAGTTGTAATTTTATTCTATTTCATATGATTTCATTATCTTATTTTTGTCACTTGATCTCATTTTTCTTGGGGTTCTAAAGGATTTAACAACGAATGATAAGAATGAGATTATCAGCACAAAAATAGACAATAATTAAATGTCAGTCATGTCTGTGACAGAACAATTGCAATTCTGTATCTCACTACTTTTGGTGCTGGCTACTGCAATACTCATTAAGTATTTTTACTGTTAATGCTGATAGTTTTGCAGTTATTTCAAACAGATGAAATACCTTTCACTTACCTATCCTTCATTCTCCCTCCTCTGCGAAGAAGTTTTTTCCAGTGAAAGATTACATAGTCAGTACCAGGAATTTCAAATGGGATTGTTTATGCATCAAAGACTAAGTATTAATAACAAAAATGCACTCACAGTATGATTGCTTTGTGATGATTAGAATATAAATTGTTATTTCTATATATACAGGCATACACACACACACTGAATTATATGCCTTGCCATGGTATGCCTTTTGCATTCTTCTAACATCTGATAGTCAGATGCCATGTCACACACACACTTGTCAATTTGTTTTATCTCTAAAAAGTTTTTCTGTGATGTTGCATGGAGCTGACAACCCAGCATACTCAGAATCCACCTGAAAATGTGTTGCCCAAAGAAATATCTTGCACTCACAGGGATGAGGGGGAAGGAGACAGCCCATGCCCGAGGATCAAGCAAGTGAAAGCATTGGTTTCACACAGAAAACTAGTTTTCTCATTGTTGATGATGAGAGGTACATGCTAAGCAATAAATTAAGTAAGCACAGTCAGTACTGGACAGAAATTCCTTTCTGCAGGCTCCGCTCCACCACTTATGAGTTATGCGGTCATCTCTAACTTGTGAAAATAACTCACATATCACACTCTCCCCATCTCTACGCTTCCTGCTACTCCTATCTGAGAAGCTGGTGCAAAAACGTTGGAGCTGAACAAAAATCCAGGAGGCAGAGAGTGAGTATTTAGGAAATTGTCCAATGGCAACTGTCAGGGTTGGGTGCTCATGGAAGTGCCAGCCAGTGAATGGCAGTCCCTGCTGCTCCCACCTTTGTGTGTCATTTCTGCCCTTCACCTAAGAGGAAAATGCTCTGGAGCACAACAACAAATGGTTACACAGGGCTGGAGAGAGGCTGAAGCTGCACCTGCTCTTTGGCCCTTGTCAAAACCCCACTGACCTTCAGAGAAATTTCCCAGGAATACCGTGAGCAAAATAACCAGATAAACAACCAAGCTGACCGTGAAAACTATGGGAATAAATAACATGGTGTTAAGCACAGGCTAGGCTAAGTATGTGAACCTGCAGTCAAAGTTTTGACCTCATCTTTTGCAGACATACCCAGGTCTCACTTCAATTGCCTGGTGTACAGGCTGGAAGCAGAGCAGCTGCAGAAGCACAAAGCCCAGCATAAACTCCTCCCGAAGGGGCGGCACGGAGCTCCCTGCCCCATTATTGGGCAAAATAAATCTACCTGTTGTATCCATCAGAATTACACGGATAATAACTGAGCAGTAAGGAACTGCACTAAAAAAAAACCCAGCCCTCTGGTTTTGGTATTGTGGGCAACTGCCCAGTGTGTCCCTGAGATAGGCTGGGGCTGGCTTTGATCAGTTACAGTGTTCTATAGCATCTGAAGCAGCTCGTGTATAATGTCTGTCTCACTTCTTTAATAGGAAAGGGCTGCCTTTATCCATGAGGTGGAATCATGCTAATTATCATGTTAATTAATACATTTCTAATGAGAAGCTGTTTCTCTGGTTTACACAGAGCCAAAGTGAAAACTGAAATGATTTTGCTAATATAAAAGGAGATTATTTCAAAAATAAGAAAGGAAGAAACTACAAAGAACCAAACAAATAGAAAAAATATTGGAGCTAATGAAATGTTGATTAATTAGCCTTTTGTTCACTCTTTTATATCTTTTCTCCATTCTCCATTGTCTCATCTAATTACATTATGACTATTTACAACAGCAATTATATTATACTCTATATTGCACATGGGGTCTTCATCATACAATGCAAATTACTACTACTACTAATTAAAGAAGAACTTTTGCACTTTGAGTCTTTCCCAGCCAGGGAGCTCAGCAAAGGTGCAGCATTCAAATATATCTGGTTTCTGGGCCTGGCTTTATCAATGCCAGAGAAACAGAGCTCAAGACTTTATAGATTTGGTTATTTCTACGCCTCCTGTGCCATACCAGCTTCCTCATGCTTTCAATCACTGTTCTCACACCTAAGATCATCACCTCAAAACAACTATTCTCTGTAGGTTGATCCTCTTTGGTATTTGCTTAAGGGACCATGCTGCCTAGGCAGCATTAGCTGCTCTCTTTAGGAGGACATTTCCTCTCCTTTCTGAGGCTTTCCCAGAAATGGTTTTTGTCTCTGATCTGGACATCTTGAATTCCTGTTCAGAGTCCAGGAGTACAGTGAAGCCACTGTGTTTCTGGTGTTGAGGTGAAATGCATGGGGTCCTCTGCACAGTTACAGCTTCTGCTAGGAAGGCCAAGAGTCCCTCCCCATTCCTCAGAATCTTTCTTCTGGGCAGCTCAGTGTTGCATAATACACTTGTTAAGTAACTGCATAAATTAATGTTTTTCACTGGAGTGTGACACAGATGCTTTAAGAGATGCTGAGGCTAACAGAAGACAGATAACAACATTTCCTTTCTGCCACCTGTTAATTCTGTTTAACAGATGGAGAACTGGAGAATGGAGAGATTAAAAGCCCTGATACAGGAAACCATATATTTTTCAAGACAGTGCTTAAACACATGCTTCTGCAAGCACAGGCTTTTGTCCCAGTGAAGTTGACCACGTGCTTAAAGAGTTTTCTGACTGAGGATCTAAGTGACTCTTTCAGAGTCATAAAAGCAGTGGAACAAGCTGCCACTGCAACTCCCAATTGACATCACAGCCTCGGTCCTTTCTCCACACAGTCCATTTCCAAAACCATAGCTCTGGAGAGCTTTCATAACCTCTTAGGCTCTCCCGCTAGAGGCTGGCAGCCAAATCTCTGTGTCAGTCACTTAGATAAAAAGGTTACCTCAAGTTTGGGTACAAGTCGCTGATGTGAAATCAGGTAAAGGCGAGAAAAATAGAAATAGCAATTAATGGAATTAAATTTGAAGTCTCCTACAGTGTAAGTTACTGCAAATAAGAAAATGATGGGATTTACCTGTGTTTATATTATAAGTCAGAATAGAATCAGATCCACCACAAACTGGATCACAGTCATGTGATCACAAGGGTTCCTATTGTGCAAATCTTTGTGACACTTCTGCTCATTTTAGTATTTCTTACCTTCACTAATTTACATTAAAATTATAAAATGTTCAGAGTGGAATACTAAATCTCTGTCAGTTCTCAATATATCATTGACTTAGGAGGCAAAATATTCTTTATGAGTATCAGAAAGGCAGTCTTGGGGGAATGACAATGGACTGAAAATAGGTAGAGCTCTCCCACAAGCTGCTTCTTTCATGCAGAACAAGACCCTTAATTCTTCTGTGCCTCAGTCCCCCATTTGTGCACTCAGGAAAACAATCTTCTCCTTCCTGGGCTTTGCCTGCCTTGCCTACTTCAACCTACTTTTAGTAACACGAAGGTAATGCTGGTTTTAACTACATCAATCTCCTTCCTTATCTCAAATTAACTCCTTGCAGAGGGGCACCTGTCCAAGCTTTGCCTGAAAGCATTATGCAGAACTGTAAACTCATCACAGCTGCGTGTCAAATCTGCCAGTAAATTCTGGACAGTTTTCATGAAAGTGTGCCATAGAGTCTCTTGCAGTATAATAAACAACTAAGGCACACATTGCAGGTACTATAAAAATAATCCACAAGGCCTTCCTATGCAGCTACAAAGAGATTTTAAATAGAGATAGGGAGCGACATAGCTTGTACTTGGGCCCTACCAGATGTGCTGCCTTGCTCTCCATCACTCTTACATGCAGAGGTGAGACCTCCACATCTCCTTCGTGCTTTTATTTCTTTTTCTGGTGTTTAAGCGGCTTGGAGAAAAGGGTCTTTGCCACACTGCCCCATAGAAAAGGGATGTCACATTTGCAGAGCACTTCCACTACCCCTGTTGTAAGTTCAGCAGACGTCTTTCAACTTTATTTCCAAAAGTCTCTGTACATTATTGTTCATACACTTGAAATTAAATTCACTAAAGATTTTTTGAATAAACCTTCACCTAAGAATTGGAGAGGTAAAGCAAATTATATGAAAGGTAAACAGGATAGAAAGGCAAAAACACCTCAGATACCAAATGGGTCCCCTATAGTTTCTTATTCCATTAAAACCTATAAATGTGCTGCCTTCTTGGAGGATATTTTGCTATCACATGCAAATTCTTCATTTTTCAAGGAAGGCTTTACATAACCTGCCTATTTGGCCTTTGTTAGTCATGCTACAAAGATATGAAAGCTCTGAAGATTGTCTTAACTAAAAGGAGCCACAAGAACAACAATGCACTTTCTTCCAGTCACTGATCAGGCTTCTAAATAGTAACTAATAATGCGAATTTTAAGGAGCAAAAAGCAACAAGAAAATATTTAATAGTACAACTAACAATGCAGTGTACCTGCTGCAGAAACCTGTCTGCTTTACTTTTCTTTTATCAATATTGCCAAGAAAGTAAATTTGTCACTGTACAGTTGAGAATCTCTCAAAGATCTGCTTTAATGTTTCACGCTACATTTGCAAAACAAGAGTAATAAAAATAATGGCACCATTATTACTCTTCCCTCTTTGTTTTCAGTTCATCACTTGCATATTTGAATAATGAATTATATTCACATTATCTCTACACTTTTGCTCTTGACTTCCTCTGCTGGCTGAAAGTAAAGCTATTATCCAGTTGTCAGCTCTGAAGAGCCATTCAACACAGCAGCCAATGATCCTGACATGTAGATATACTACTATGCAAAATTATCTGGAGTACAATTTCAAGCTATATATGAGAAAATTACCAGCCAGTGTAAAAATGAATCTTCAGCTTAGGTGAAATATTAAAAATTTCATCAGGGCTACTTTAGAACATAAATAAGTAGACAACAGAATTAGTTGTGAATTAGGCACAAAAGGCTAATTAGCACTATTGTATCATCTTGATTGACTTAAAGTCTATTAAATCACTATTTTATTGTTTGAATCTCTGAACCTTACAGGAAAAATAGAACCTACTTCTATTAAGAGGCCTCTTTTCATTCTCAGACCTGCAGCTTTTGAGTGAATTTCATTAAGACTCATTCCACTAACCAATACTTTGCACATGTAATTTCCTGATGAAGGAATGACTGTTTGTATCAGTTGATTTATACAGCTATTTTATTAAGTACTGTGTTATGTTATAAACAGATCACATAAAACAAAACCCTCATAATTTCCTTTACTGTCACATCCCTTCATGTAACTAGAAATATAAATGGAGCTTCAGATGAAGTCAGATTTTCATGAAGCAGTGAGAGGCAAATGCAGCCTAGCAGCAAACACTCTCAAGGGCAAAGATTTTCTTCTCTTCATACTCAAGTGTTTTTGTCAGGAAAGAATAACTGAAGGTTGGGAAGGTGAGGAGGTGCCCTCTACCAGAGACAAAGCAAAGTCCCCAGGACGACATTAAACAAAGAGGTATAAGAACAGAAGGGAAATCAGAGCAAGCTGGTGTGCTTGCTTTGAAGAACTGACTAAGAGAAGAGCAGCGGCTGTCTCTGTGGTCAACATTTATCCTTCTAAATCAGCTGCCTCAATGCCTTTTCTATCAATTAGACCTACTTCTGTTCTCATCACTATGTTGGGAAGGTTCTTCAGATTTTTGAAAGGGAAGAGACAAAAGCCTCACTAGTCTGTGCAATATGAGGTGGAAATAACTGATTATCTGTAAAGACTGAGAAGTATGTCTTGTGGGTCTCCTTTGGGGATGTCTCAGAGTCCATCAGCTTTTATTGGAATTCAGAGATGGCTGCAATGATCTGCAATATGTTTTCATGGATTACAGCTAGAAGAATTGTATCTCTTTACCAACACTGTTTCATCTCAAAATATTGCTTAATGTAACTTAGCATTCTAATTGCCCCACCTTAACCATGGCTGTGTAAGCAATCAGATGAAATTATTTATCTAAGATCATGGAATGAGGATAACCTCACACATGTCCTCTTTTTCCACCTGGAATTCTTGTTTATATGGGATTTGAGGTCAGTAGCCACTCCTGGATATCTTGCAGCTTGGCAATTGTAACACTCTTTTTTGGTCTGTGGACATTGACAAATCCTGGACAGAGGAACATCTTCTATATATTGATTGCACAGTGCAGGCAAAATGAGTTGGATGTGTTCATAAATGTGCCAAAAAATGTAGACAGATGCACAATAAACCTGATATGCCTGGCTTACTGCACACTGGGAATCCATCTCCATAATGCATGCATGCATATTTCTGCCTGGGAAATCATGGACAGCAGCATGGCAACCCTAAGTAGAAAGTCCTCTTTGAAAGCCATGATCTCAAGGCAATGTTTAATTCATTAGGTTAGATTTCCTTAATCAGTGATCAGTAGAACTATTTAGTTCCTGATGCATTAGAAGAAAATCTAAGGTGCTCCTTCCTCAAAAACAAATGTATTAATTCACACGTGTTACAAAGAAGGAAACAAAATGGAGGGAGATGGAAGCAACACATTCAAAGTTTAGCTCAATTATTCATTGTTTGTAAATTAAAATCACTGTGGCAGCACAATTTGGGATGTGGCCTTTTTTTTTTTTTTGGCTGTAAGATACGGCAAACTGAACCACAGAAGTTGAATAGTAAACGAGATTACCCTGATTCTTACCCCATTGATCTGCTACAAACCATAGCACTGTCCACCTGATAGAAACAGCAACCTATGTTGTTGGCCTAAGTCTGGCCCACCTCCCTCAGTCATCTGCTCAGTGTGCTTTCACATCCAGCTCCAGGCACTGAAACCTTTGTTGTGTAACTGGTTAGAGAATTGAGCAATGGTTAGAATATAAGCAGTCTGTCCCATGCTATGTAATCACCCAGTCACGGCTTGTATGTCTTTCCAGGAGCCTCTTTGTCCTTTTAAAGAGCCCAAGAGTGTTGATAGAGGACATACAGATGGATAAGAAATGTATAGAAATTTACAGAAATATTAGAGCAAACGTGTGCTGACTTGGAAAAAATAATCAGAGTTGGGATTTCTCCTACCTAACTTCAGCACTCAACTAGGCATCCAGACACCATCTAGGGGGTTAAAGAGGTATTTTGGAAACATTATTTAACTTTTCTATTTTAGATAACCATGTTGAAGTAGCTTTTTCTAGTCTGAAGAGACAGCAAGCGAATTAATTCAAATAGTCACCTACAGTACAGACTTATTTGAGTTAGATGACAAAATCCCACACCTAGAACCTACTTTTTACTACTTACATTTAGATATATGCTTAGATGACCCTGGCACTGAGATAGAGGAGTTCTGATATTGATTCCCTGCCTTCAAGAAAGACCTAAGAGTCAGGTGATGTAGTACTACAAGAAGAGGCCAGGGAGTCCTGGTACCTGGTCTTGGTGCTTGGCTGGGAGCTGGAAAGCTTATTTCCAAGTCTCTGCCTGGCCACAGTTTTTCTGCAAGTGTCCTTGGGGATCTCACTTAATTCTTTCTCCTTGGTTCCCAGCCTTTAAAGTGAAAGAACCAGCACTTTACTTCACATGGATGTTGCCAGAACAAATATAAGGCAATTTGACGAGTCCTGATGATATAATAATGAGAATCAGATAAATGCCACTGATGTGGGAAAGAAAGAGGATTAAAGAAAGGACGACAGAAGTATGCAGTCACATCTGAAATTAACATATGGACATTTGAAGTTTCAAAGGAAGTCTTTTGGGTCATTGAATATACTATTCCACACAGGAAATATTTTTTCTTACATAAATATTCATATGTATTCCCATCATAATATAGTCTTTCTTATATTGAGAAAGAGCATTACTTCATTTTCCTCATGGCTAAGTAGTTTTCTGTAATATTTAATTGACTAACATTTAAGATTTCATGATTAAAAAAAGAAACATGATGCTATTAATGAAAGAGCTCAGACATGCAGTGACAAAGTAGGGTCTTATTTTAACTTAGGCAGAGGTGACAAAACTTATATTGCTGAGTTTGTTTGACAGAAATAGATGTAGTATGCCAGTAAGTTTTAAACAAACAATTTTGGCCACAGATTTCTCTGAAAGCTCAGAAATATTGAACACCAGCTTGGCTATTAAAAACAGTCAAGAAAAAGTGATCTTTTTGTCCCAGAGTTCTTATTTTTTAGCTTGTATCAACACTGATGTGCTCAGATACATCTTAGACAGTTACTCCTCATCCAGATCCCAGTTTCATCCAAAACATATGCAGCTGGGAAGATGCATTTTAATACAAATATCTTTATACAGTCAATGAAATCCTGGTAGCTCAAGTCTTTCAAAAGAATCCCTTCACCCAAATCAACAGTACAAACTCATTTGCCTGTTTTTTTCTCTGGACATTAGCAGGTAACAAAGTGCTTTATTAAACTTCTGTAGCAGCAAGTGAATGTACTGCTGAAGACAGATACATTATCTTTAACTTAGTGCTACAAGACAAATCATGGGCTTCGTACTGAGCAAACAAATACTTTCGTAATATTTTGCTTGTTCAGCTGTTTGTTTTGCCAATAAATCCAGCCCCAAAGCAAACAAACAAAATCCCTAGATTTTCCAGAAAATGCAAACAGTAAATCTCAAAACTATCTGGAATAAAGTTGTTAGCTATTGCCATCTGCATTTTCCTGAATAATTCTTTTCCTTCCTTTTCTGCCAAAGTAAAACCAAGAGGCATGGAAAATGGTATATGATGGAATCTGAAAAAAAAATAAATAATCCACACCACCACAAAAACCAGATCATTATTACTGCTATTTCTTGCATCAGCATAGTACCCAGGCATTTCAAACAAAGACTAGGGTCCTATCAAATTAAATTCTATACAGGCTAAGGGACTGGCCATGGAAGCTTCTGGCAGAGCTAGGGACTGGCCTTGGAAGCTTCTGGCAGAGCTAGGAACTGACCTCCATTCCCACCACCCTTCCCAGTCATCATGTATCAAAACCTTTGCTTGTAACTGGTTAGAGAATTTAGCAGTGGTTAGACTATAAGGATTACAGTCCTCCTTTCCCTTTGCTGTGCACACTTCATACAGGAATCACTCAGAACAGACCTCGGCCTCCATTTAAAAGGAGAGTTATATTTACTAACGGTAGCTTTTAATTCATGCTCTTCTTTCGTCTACAATCTGTCCTTCTCTGACTTTTGTTTCCTTGCTTATTTCTGCACCAAAGCCTAGGAGCTAGTCCTGGGGGCAATTTCAAATCTGCTTGTCCTTGAAGGTAATTTACATGGAAACTGAATCTGACTAGAAACACTCACTTCTTGTAGGGTTTGCATCCAAGGAGGAGCATCTTAGCCTTGCAGTCCCACTGAGGGCCTCCACATGGTACCACGGGCAGGAAGAGACATACATGCATGGGAACCCCATACTGCAGCAGGGCACAGCACAGACCAATTGTTCCCAAAGGCCTTCTTATACTGCACATAACAGCAGTGCCACCAGCTCCAGTCTCTTCCACCTGGTCTGACCATTTCTCACAGCTTTCCTTTCTCTCCAGAACCCCTTTTTTCAATGTGTAATTTCTCATAGACATTTTATGCGCTCAGTTCTGCCAAAAAGAAAAAAGCTTTATAGTCTTGCCCTAAGCCCTGAAAGTGGACCTTGGTCTTGTATTTATTTATACAGTCATGGTGTTGCTCTCCTGTTGGTTCCTCCGATTACTAGAGATATAAAAATGTGAAATGGATCTCGATATGTTGAAACGATGCTTCACCATCAATCACATGCACTGTGGCTAAATCATACCCCATATTCATAGATTATTAAATACTTTCTCCATATCCACCACATGTTCTACTTATCTAACACCCCATTTACAAAAAAAAAATAAATAATACCCAGCACTTAAAAGTAGGAACTTTTATAGTTAAGGACTTCATAAATCTTACATTGCCCATAAAACAATTCATATGTACACGGCCACACGTTTTACCAAGTGCCCCTTTTTGCTAGACCTGGAGAGTTTTGCCTTTTGGTTGTTGTTAACACTCCCCTCCAGAAATATCTTCATCATCTTCCTAAGCAAAAAGAGCTGTGTGTCTTCCCAGACACATGGTATCTACTCATTATCACACTAAGTCTGGTGACAAATATTCCCATTTCTAGGCAAGAAAAGTATGACCCATACCTGACACGAGTAAAAGCAGACTCGAGTGCTTAAACCCTAAACAGAAAAAAATTGTAAATAACCTTGCTTTACTCTCATTCAGGTTCTTCCAGTATAGCTGGCATTTGGAGTTTCAGGAATATTTAATTATATAGAAAGCCTTAAGGGGAATAAGAAGGTGGTTTCTGAGCTAATGTGAGACAAAAGAATATGAGATTAAAATCTAAAAATTAAATAGAGGGTCATTCTTTGGAATTACTAATAACTCTCAAAGAATTTAAGTTTCAATTAAATTCTGACTCCAAAGGTATTTATGTAGTCATGGAACTATTTTTAAATACTTCACATTCAGAGTGCTCCAGTTTCCTCACTGGTTCTGGCTAATATCAGACAGCATTATGATATCTGAGCAACTTTGCAGAAGCTCTGCTTTTTGCTTTTAACCTCTCATTCGAAGTAGTGTTTTTATTTTCTATTTGTGTCTTTGGAGTTTTGCATGAATTATTAGAAGTTCTGCTGCCTGTATGATAAATAGTGCATATTTTAGACCAAACCAGGTTACTTGCACCTTTATGTACTAAATGAAAAGAGGATATTGGAGCTTGGTGACTAAAGCATTCAGGTTGGAAATTAATGTAAGACAGGCAGCTAGCTGGGCATCAGGGAATTATTGTATGTCCTGGAACAAGGGAAAAGAGGGGCTCTTCTTCCTTGTATGTAAAAAATGTTAATTTCATATGACTGAGGAAAAAGGAAACATGAAAAACACCTCTTTTCATAACAGGACGTGCAGAACAGCACAAGGTAGCCACCAATACAGGTCTAGGAATGTGCACATATATTAGAAATCTAAGAAAATATAAATGCTCTCATTTGGCAACATGCAGGCACATGACTCAGACGTTAAAACCAAACCCTTTCACACACATTAAGAGCAGGGCTTTATCAGCTAACATCTTGCATTAATTTATATAAACAGCTCAGGGATTCCCAGGTTACAAAGCGCTGTAGTTTTCTAGGAAAAAAAAAAGCCTCGAACCTCATCAGTTAGAAACCAGATAATGTTGGAAGTAGGAAACATGGCTCAACCTGCTCATGCCTGGAACACTGAGGTCCTCTGCGCAAGCAGAGGTCTCCTCTCATCAGTTTGAGAGCAGCCTTATCCTTTATAAACCTTTGTTTTACAAAATGTTTTATTGTGTCTCCCAGACTTTTCAATCTCAAACAGGTTTCCATTGCATGAGACAGACACTTACACTTTCCTGCAGGCTCCACAGTAACAACATTTTAGATATACCAGCAATTAATTTCTTCTCCTATCTCACAGCTGGAGACACCAATTTATGTTATCAATAACTATCCATATCAAACACTATTTCCCACTGTACAGATGCACAGCACTGCTGAACAATCAAAAATTAAATCAGGAGGTTCCCTGAAGATCCATAATGTTGGAAGGATCTTGCTGACCAAGAATGACTTCTAAAGTTATTTTATAATCTGGGTAAATATCCGTGATCTGGCAGAAAACAGCACCTGGATAGAAGCTCTCATTTCTCACTGCCCAATGCCCTGATTTGCTGGTCTTTCCTTTTATGACAACACTGTGATGAAGATATGCCAGCTCTGTCCAGTGTTCCTGGACTTGGAATCATGGGTTCTTGAGAAGAGGTTAGGAAAGAACACCTTCTCCTCCTTGTTTAGGTTTGCTGCCTTATTTTCAGGCTGAATTATAGTAGTTTTTAGTTGTAGGAGAATTTTAATTTCACCTTTTTTGGGGGGAATGAAAACTAAAGCAATGTGGATGAATACAGATTCCTATTTTAATGAAAACGTAATTTCTCACCCAGCATCAGGAAAATAATAATAAGAACAAAACCCATATTAGTGAAAAATCCATAGTTATGTCCTTGAAATATCCATAGTTGTGAATAACTAGTCACTAGTCATAACTCTGAAGAACATAACTCTGTCACTAGTCCCAAGCATATTGACATTTGTTTTGCCACCTATAGCAATCTGGATAAGGTATCTTTGCTGTGTAGTTGGTATCTCAGACCCTCTTCAGCCTAAAGACAAAAGGTAGCATATACTCACTGTTAGAAAAAACCCAAAACTTAAAGGAATCTCTGTAATTACTTTAAGAATCCGTAGCTCAGAACTGCTGTCTAACAAAATTATAAAGGGAAAAGAGGCACAGGAAATTAAGAAAACATTACTCCTATGTTATTAAAAGTGTATTGGGCTAGATACTATAAATTTTTATAGTAAGGAATTCCTGGTCCAGTGAGTTACAAAGAAGAAAATGCATTTTTATATAATTGTATTTTATGTGTATGTACTTATAAAATTGTATACAATTTGTCCATTTTACCAAATGGGAACTGGGAATAAGACTAAAGCTCTATTCAATAAAGGATGAAGCTAGGTGTTAACATTTCAGATGCAGGAAAAAGCAGCTTGAGTTCCTGTGAATTATTTGGATAAAAATGTGGGTCTTTACAGTAAAGGCAAGCAACTCTGTGTCTTGAGCAGTTGGTCTTTGGAGAGCCAAAGGACATGCAGAACACTCAGCAGCTGAAATTCATTCCAACCCTCTGGAAGAGGCTTTGTGCTCTTGGCCTCAAGCTGGAATTTCTTCTGAACAGACATGTGTCCTTTGTACCAAAATTTGAGAGGGGATTAATACCCTCAGAGGGCTGAAGCCCCTCACCTCCCTGTTCTTTAGGGTTTTGCCTGGACTTCTTCCGGAGGAAGTTGCTGTGCACTGTCTAATAACACTGGACTGAAATGGAGCACTGTCATGAACTCTGCACCACATCTGTGGCTGCAAGCACCCAGCCCAGAATGGAGTACCAGCAGCACCCAGGTGCATACAGAGGTAGGGTAGCAGTTGGGAAAAGGCTTACAGCTGTGACTGTCTTCCAGATTACACCTAAATGGCACATTGAGGTTGTAGACCAGATTATCTGTCAACCCCTGCAAAGAAAAACAAAGCAACCCTAGGTGATAATCTCACAGGAACTCTGAGGGTCCACAGCACAATTTGCAACTGAACATAACTGAAGACAAACTCTACACTCACAGCCCCGTGCTGCCTCCTTCTCTTCTTACTGGGGACATGCTGTAGATGCAACATCAACATTTAGCTTTGGGTCTTGAAATTTAAGGTCAGTCATCCAGAATCCATTAACTTAAAAATATCTATAAAGATTGTAGCAGAAAGACTATAACACATCTATTCAATTGATTAAGCAACACCAACCTCAGCTGGTATATGTTGGCATAACCATTTCCAGCAGTGAGGGTTTAGCAGGATTTGGTTTTTGTAAGAAAGAAACTGCAACTGAACTCATAGTTCAGTTCATTTAAAAACAGGAGCCTTGATAGCCTTTCTGCTTTTAAAGTGGCTTTGATTTCCAAGGTGAATTTGATGCAACACAGCAGGAGATAAAACAATTATGTCTAACACACACATGCACATGTTACATACACACAATATACACAGATATTAACATATCTCCATTTTCTTAATCCCCCACAAATTAAAGTGACAAGCTAGGTTTAGTCCTTTCTGAATTAATCCTGTCTGAATTGCATTAGTGTCATCTCCACTATACAGCAGTAACTGCTAGGCTATAAAATTTATGATATTACATTCAGAATTAATCTGCAAATATATACTAATTCACACTGACCTTTTTCCAAGCTGAGGCCTTTTTAGCACTCACGGTAGGTTTAGCACTGCCCTACTGAGTGTTATTACAAAGCAGTCAATGGTTGTCCATAATTACATCATGCAAATGACATTTGCTTTTTTGTTTGAGCTTATTCCCTCCGATGTTTCCTTCTTTTATCACACTCTTCACACATCTGTGTCCCTGAAATGGCACCATAAACTCCTCCTCTTTTGGTCCCCAAGTTCCTTTTTCTGTCTTCCCTGACTGTCAGGCAGCCACCGCCAGCAGTTTGGGCTGGTGCAGCAGTGACATATCCCTCTGACACAGGTTATGTTGCCAGCTGGTTGGAACAGGTGTACACCGATTCTACCATCAAATGGCAACACACACTTGGCTTCCTACCAGGGCACAGGCATGAAAAACCTGTTCCCTTAAAATTTCTGCTGAGATTGATGGGCTGTTCTTCGACACAGAATCCAGTGACAATTTTAGGTCTCAGAATATTTCTTGCCACTCGGGCTTGTTCAACAAGAGCAACAATAGAAATTTGCGGAGGAATTCGTGTTAGTGGAGACAAATTATTTGTTCTTTTCCTCTCTTCCTTCAGCAAAATAAAACACAACTTTGGCTGGAGCAGCATCAGTACCCACCCGCTTGCAAAACAACACCTGATGCCAAATGCCTGCCTTTTAGAAAATAATCAAGGCAAATTATGAAGTACATTTAATAAAATTCCCATCAAAAAGGCAAAAAAGTTAACAATAGTCTTCAATACCAAACTATTTAATCCAGTTTAAAAAACAACCAACTCTAGGATGTGCATCAATGGCTGTATCTGGTCACGGCTGGGTCCTGTGAGTCCTATTAGTGACAATGTAGCAAAGTTGAGGACACAAGGCAGCGACCAAACATACCAGCTGATGATCATTGCCCTCCCAGTGTCACCCACAGTGGCAGTACACTTCTGAGAGTACAGGGCTCAGCTCAGCTCTAAAGTACATTTTTGAGTCTGAGATCATCTTTTTATTCTGTTCCCAGAGTGATAAGTAATGCTCTGATTAATTCTGCAATAGAAAATAATTTAATACTAAAAATATCTCAAGTTCCATTAAGCCAATCCTGCAGTCTTTAAAAATCCAAGGCAATTATACCAGTTTATATCTGACAATATGTCTTGATTTGTGAATACTTTGGGAAACCCTTGCTCTTCACAGCTGAGAAATTACACTTTCCATTAAAAGCCATTACTTATATTATCTTGTAAGGGCATCCCATAGTAAACACTGGACAGGAAAGCACACTTGGTAATGACAACTGATCAGAAGGTCAATGGCTGTAAGTCACAACTAAAGGAATCAAGTTAGTAAGACAACATTATTTTAGTCTAAAACCAGCTGAAAAGCAGAGGTGCAGGAGGGAAATAGTGCAAGGTTCAGCTGTTCCTGTTCTTAGTACTACTTTTACTACCAGGATAATTTTAAAACTCTCTTTCTACAGCTTATTTTAAGTGAAATCTTTCCCAGGGAAATTTCGCACACCAGATTCCTAATGAACTGCCTATCAACTAAAATCACCCAATGATGTGTTTATTTGAGCTATGAAGAGACTTCCTTAAAAGGCTTTTTTGTTGTGTTTTTTTTTTTTTTTTTAGGTTTGTTGGTATTGAGTATTTAACCTTCTGTGTGGATGCACAATGTGTAATGGAGCTGGGATCATGGTATCTACCACGTGGGGTTTTTAATCAAACAGCTGACTTTCAGCAGTGAGAACAGCCACCTTCTTCCCTGTTTTCTGCAATTCACCAAGGCCCCGTCCCAAGGAAAAACAATGAATTAGAATCTGTTAGCTCATGCAAACTTGACAGCTATGTTTTGTCAATACAGTAAGTGCAGTTTATATAGAAAAGGTCTGCAAAACCTGCCATAGTGTACACACATCCTTTCTCAGTAACTTAGTTAGCGATCTCCTTACAATTGCCTTTTTTTTTTTCTTCTTGGTCTGGTATTAAGGACAGAAGGTGTCTGAAAGAACTCATTATGTCCATATACAGCCTAGCATTGGAAAAGATCTATATATTATTATGTGTTATGTGTAATTGCACCACAAAGAAGACCTTTTCCTCCAAATAGTTAATTGGGATGCAATACTGGTTATTTTAAGCTTTACAAAAGAGTTCTTTACATAATAGAGTGGCTGTTTCTTGCAGCTCCTATGATAAAATTCTCACCAGTCTTAAAATGACAGATGTAATATTACCTTTAATAAGTGCCTACCGATGCATGCAAATTGAATTAAATAGTGGGAGTACAAATTTGTCCGATAATTAAGATAAAAATTCATGTCAGCTTAAGCCCTGGTGTATATTAGTAACCCTGTATACTTCTTTTTTTCTGTATTCTCTACCAATTACTTTTAGTGTCGAACTCTTGATTACTGTAAGAGGTAGTCCTTTAAAAAAACATAAAAATTATCTGCAGAAATATTAAACAACCGAAAAATGTCTTTGTAAGGCACCTTCAATACAAAATATTATAAGCACAACTTCAAAATTAGAGACCCTTACAAGATGATCAAAGTTCAAAATACCCACATTTGAGGGAATTCTCATGGAGTGTAACAGAAATGTGAAATAATAAGCATAGATGTACAATAATAAGTAGAGCAGGCAGCAAACAATTTCTCTAACCTGTGAAAGTGATCACTGTTTTGGAAAAGGTCTCTGTTTCATGTCAGGACAAAATTCTACCATCAGCCCAAGTTTTCCAGAAGCCAGTTATGAAATTGAGCTATTGGACTTTCCTGTTAGTCCTTCTTGGAACTGGAAATTCAACATTTTTGTAGTTAAGAAACTCACCTAGGACATGAAACAGATGGCTCAGGTGTTTGAACCTGGTTTTAAACAGTTCTTGTAAATGTCCTAAGTCATGAGCTGCTCTTGGATAATATCTTATGTGCTATCATTTTTGACCTGAGATGCTTTCTTGGAAGTGATGCACCGTATAAAAATGTTATTCAGACTGCTACAACTCCACTTAAGTTGTAATTACCATAAAACACTGTTTTTCAGCCAAACCCTATAAAATCTGCAATAAAAAAAAAAAGCCAAAACAACCCTATCTGCTCTTGGCATAAATGAACGTACTAAATTTGCCTGGAATTTGAATCTGCGTTTTTTAAGATTCACTTTAAATCCGAAGTTTCTTATCTAAAATATTTCTGCATTATGAATACTACAGCCTTAAAGAAAACCAGAGTCTAGGGTCATTTGATTTTAATCATTGCATTGTAGAAGGGAATTTGTGCCTGACATCCACAGTGGTCTTTAGGGTAAAGAATTCAAATTCCGAACACCAAAAACCCGATACATATTTTGGAAACAAGATTAAAGTGGAACTTTGTCCTGAAACATCTCAATTTTGTTTCTGTGAGGATCTAGATCCAAGGCTCCTAGGTCTCCATGTTGCTAATGGTCAGAGCTGAACTCTGGAGCCTAAGTCCATAATTGCTCTGCTGATGCAGTGAGGTGTCCCCCAGGGAGAACCCACTTATCAGTCCCAGATCAATAGGAGTCTCCTGAAACTACCTGTCCTTCCAAGTATTGCAGTATTTGAGGATGAGATATAAGAACAAGACTGTTTGGATCTTTGTTTCAAAAATGTGTTTGAAACTTACGTTAGTGCTCCTTTAGCACCATGTAACATAAGATGTAGCTTTTCAGACACTTGAGATGAGTTTCACCTCTTTATCTATACAATATAACCTGTCTGTTTTCTGCAGTGGTAAAAATACACCCCTAAAAAACTTGGTAGACATTTAGCTAAGTTAAACATTTGTCAAAAAGAAATATTACCTGGTCTGAAAACCCAGTCTTTCTTGTTTAACTGCTTTGTTATCACTTGTGAAAAGTAGCCAGTCATCAGATAGGCTTACAGGCTACATAGGTAGAACAGGCACTTTGAAGGTAGAAAACCAAACCAAATTAGAACTATTGGGTAGACACGGTTTGGAGTTACTTAGCTCCACCCTCACCATGGGAGCTGAAGCCCACTCTTCTGCTGCAGGCTTATAGCAGAGCTCAGAATAATGTTGGACAGGCCTGCAGGCCACTGCAGAATGGATCACCCAGCAGCTCCGCAACGATGTTGCACCTAAAGTGTGTTTTTTCTTACAGACCCTGCTAAAATCCCTGACTGTGCTCCTAGACATACCTTTTGTTATTGCTCTGCCCATCTGTAAAATGGAGATAATAACACTACACTACCTCAGAGGGATGTCGTGAGGATAAATACATTAAAGGTAATGAGGTGCTCAGATACTACAGTAATAGCAGCCATCTGAGTAAGCTTTGCTTAAATTTGTGTATGTTAATAACAGTGTTCATTCTGTCTTTTCTATAACATTGTACTTGGCAACATTTTAAGCTTTATAAAGAGTCATACTGTATAATGAATGAGATTATAGAGCTGAATGGACTTGGAAGCCAAGAGTGGCCTAATAGACTGAATAATGCAAACCCTGTCATTAACCCTCACCTCCCTTTCCTGCCACACCCGGCGGGGCAGGAGCTGCATCACAGCACCATGCAGAGCCTGCTTCCTCCTTCCAAGCCTCCATCCTCACAGTGGCATGAAAAGAGGCAGGATCCATGCCTGGTAGAACTGAGCATAACTCTGGTTAAAATATTGGCTTGGCTTTATTTAAACCAAGTAAGATGGTTCTCCTTGCTATTTCAATATATTGGAGGGGGTAGGATGACACCCGGCACTAAGAGATCCCTTCTTGAAAGAAATGGCACTGGAAGGAGTTTTCAAAATCACTCCTGAAAATGCCCAAACACTGGGGATTTTTAGGTCCTTTGATAGTAAAGAACATTTTCCTTATTTTTATTACTCTCAGTATACAGATAAGAATGAGAGAAGCAAGATGGGATTTATCACTGTTTGAAGCTTCAGGAGTCAGCTTGAGTTTTACTTTAATCTTTGCAACCTCATGAGGAGTTCCTGGCTCAATCATTAGAACCCATTCAAGGTTATTATGGCTTTGCAATATGAAAATCAGTGCTTCTGGTACATGTTGCAGTAAGTAGACACAGAGAGAGTTCCCCTGTAACTGTGCCAACAGCAGCTGGAATGAGTGTCTAATGTAATGTCTTGCCACCAGGGTAGATACAGATGTTCAGTGAAATTGTTTGCTTCATCCATAAAATGATGTGAGGGAGAGATGTCTGTACCCCAAACAATGTCACAGGAGCAATGCCAGGAGCCAACAAGCCACAAACACCAGTGTAGCTAAGGAGTGCAGCAGGTATCATAAATCATTTCCTCAGACAGAAGGATCTACAGCCATCATCTTACCTAAGGGCTGAAGCAACCGGGCTTTTGGGAATCGGGAGTTCCTGCTACCCTTTCCTGAGAAAGGACAGTAAAATACCTCTTCTGGGTCAACTCCATTCTCTTTAGCATTTCTATAAGGGGCCACACTGGTCACTACACAAAAAAAGTGTTGCTTTCTTTGAAAAGCAACAGGACATGACAGGAGAGATGCTTTTAAATGGGTTGACCACAGAGGGCCTGGATTTCCTTCACCCTGACCTATTTGAGGAATAAAGTCACTGGCAGGATCAGCCCAGGGTTGTTCCTGGTGTTATCCTACATTGCTTTTGATCCACTGTAGCAGAGGCTCTACCTAATTACAGCCATGATGAATTTGTCCTATCTGCTGCAGACATTACTAAGGAGTGTTTATTACAAATTGGTGTGTGATGGTGTCTTCTCTGTAATCCTCGTAATTAGGTCCCATGAAATGTGAGTTGATGACAAGGATCAGCCTAAGATTTAACATCCTTGTCTTTGCTGGGCTTCTTGCCATTTTTATTTATTTTTTTTTTAACCTAATGTGGTTGGTGAGTTAATATACACAGCTATTCAGAACTATAAATGACTATTTATCCTGCAGGCAGCTAAAAAAGTTCCAACTATATCACAAATGAGGGTATACCAGGAAAATGGCTAACTGTGGTCTTTAATTTGTCAATAATGATTTTAGACCATGACCCTTAATAGGACACTGTCACTTGTGCTGTGATTTATGCCTAGTGTGATGACATCAGTACCAATACTGCTGATAAAAGAACACTTATATTGAAGCAAACAGGATGATGAATGGAGTACAAGTCTACTTACTCATTTCATTACTGACTCTTCTGTTCACCACAGAGCTAATGTAGCGAGTCATTGTCTGCCTTGGGAGTATTTAGCAGGTTGAATTTAATAGCACAAGTGCATGATGTGTACTTCAGCCCTGGTGTTTGAAATGGCACAATCATAGATTAGAAATATATGCATGTTGGATAGTTTACATACGAAATAGCAAATAACTCTGCCAAATTT
The DNA here is from genome assembly GCF_000747805.2 of Chaetura pelagica. Lineage (NCBI taxonomy): Eukaryota > Metazoa > Chordata > Aves > Apodiformes > Apodidae > Chaetura > Chaetura pelagica. The sequence continues at coordinate 798,893 of NW_009951981.1, read as the reverse complement.
TTAAACAGAAAACAGGTAGAAAGTACTCTTGCTTTTACTGCAGAATTGTCAAAGTTTATGAGTGCACTTAATTCCCCAACAAGTTACATTTCTGCATATGTTTTGTCGAGTGGACAAAAATAGTAAGTAACATTAGCAGCACAGTATGACACACATGCTTTTTTAAAACACAGTGTTGTTTTTTTTGAAAGAAGTTTTCCACGGCAAATGCAGAGGCACTGGTATATAGCCATCTTAAGGAACACTTCCATTAACAACCATTTGATACTGAAACCTTTTCTGAAGTAAACAATGTAAATGTTAACATTAACCTTAATCAGACCTATTTCCGAAGATATAAATACCACACTAATGAAAGAGTCTGCCAGCATAATCAGGAGAGCAAAGAAATCCCCTAGGACTCTTCAAGCGTGTGTATGTCACCAATAATTCTGCTAACCCTTGAGTGCTGGTGACTTTGAATGTAGAGAAGGGGAGGTAAATGCAGTTTTATTAGTGCAGTTTTATTGCTATGGCCAGCTGCACTCTTTTCTCTATAAAAGGTAATTACTTCCAATAGTAACAAGCTAATTGATTGCTAATTAAATCAATTGGCACACTAACCGCTGTCAGAAAGTGACAGATTAGCTGGTCACATGACAGTGTGTTAGTAATGAAAAGTGGACATGGTCTGAGTGTGATTGACACAGCAGATGAAAAGTGATTTGGGATCTCCTAGGTGGTCATGAAGAGGGCATGGAAAACATGATTGATTCAATGGTGACTGTCAGGGAGGAAATGAGAATTGAATGGGATTCAGTGTTGCCCTGGAACCTCACCACATGATGCTCCAAGTTTTTTCACATGTAAATAAGCTAGACAGGGCATTTTGGCAAATGAAAGGCAGGATGGGGGAGGAAAAGGGGTGGAACAGAAAGTGAAAGTCAAATCAACAGAACTTATTTAGAAACTTCAGTTTCTTTCTGCAAAGCGGAAACAAACTCACACATTTTTCATGGCTATAAACTTCTGAGCATCAGTACTTCAGTGACTAAGGATGTGCCCCAGTGTGTTATTTTCATTAATTGTGAAAGCTTATGAATTAGTTTAGCAAGGCCTTTGTAAAAAGAAAAAGATTTTTAGTCTGGGTTTTTTTGTTGTTTGTTTTTTTACTTTCTAAGAACTCTATATACTTTATAAAACAAAAGAGATGAAAATAGAAGGAATTTCATACTATTAATACCTCATTGAAAAGTGCATGTACAGTTATATATATATCCTTCACTCTGTTTTAGGTATGTAAATATGTATTTATATAAAAATATATCAAGTTCAGTATCACAAAACCAAACTGAATTCCTAAAGATAAAAACTCACTTCTAATATTTAACATGCATTTATTTCCAAAACTTAGTACTATAAAATATTAACATCTTAAAGCCCAGCCTTTTCAACTAAAATGGAAAAATGTTGCTTACATTTTTTGCTGGGAGACCTTCTATAATTTTTATATAGTTATTGCCATCCAATTTGAGTAAGAGTTTCCAGAACATCAAGATTTTTACATAGTTTTTGAATAAGAAGTACTCAATGAGTATCAGCAGCTGTTAACAAATGCTGGCACCCAGCTGTAACTGTGAAGGTATTATCCAACACATCTAAAAAGGAGACAATAATTACTGTTATATTAAGATCTAAGATGGTATGAGCCAGGGCTTGTGTGCTTTATTCATCCTTTCTGAAGAGAACCAGCACTATTAAGGACAAGAGCTACTTGGCAATGCACCCAAGCCAGTTATTCCTTGGAGTGTTTCCTATTAGCAGAACCCAGCCTGGTGTTGTTGTACAGGACGTGTGGATGCAGTAATTAAAACCCACCACTTTTTTAAAAGGAAATGGGACTTTGGCTTCATCCCTTTTTCTTACTGCCTTAGTCAGCTGCTTTCAGGATGGGGTAGGAAAGAAGTGAAAGTATTTTAGATTGATTTTACTTTCTGAAGCCAAAATAAAACTGCACATTTTCATTTTCACTGCCATAGCAGCTTGTCCAGTTGTAGAATGAGGCTGTGACTGGGTGGGAAGGCCCTTCCACACCATCTAGAGGCTTTTGTTTCAGGTAACTGATGAAAGAGGGATTAGACAGATACAGGTGATGCTTTGTGCCTTAGTTTTTGGCCAGACTGTTCACCAGTGCAAAACAACACAGTCTCACTGCAGTGACTGGTGGAATCCAGATCCTCAACACAATAAAAGGTAAAACACCCTTTCTATCTCCCTTAACTCTTGCTAAGTCTCCTGTGCAGGTGATACTGCCATAAGCTTCCTGTAACTCTAATTTTTTGCATCCTTCTTTTACTGTTTTTGAATGGATATGACCTGGCAACTCTTCTAACATGTAGGTAATACCCAGAGGAAGGAAAGAAGGACCTTACTTCACAAGACTTCTAATTCATTTCATCCAAATAAGCCTAGATTTCTCAGTTCATTTCTTCCTCAGACATGTCAACTAAAGTGAAGGGCAGCGTACTGGAAAGAATCCTACCCATACAAATTATCCTAAAACTTTAATGCTATGTCTAAATCCATGAGTTCTTATGTAAAATTACGCTCCAGATTATGCTGTAGCCTTAGAGGACCAATAAGCACCACCCGTAGTTAGGTTATATACACCTTCTATGAATTTAACAGTATTTTGCCAGAACCCATTACAGGATCATTACTTCCTCTGAATATTCCTCTTTTAATTCCAGTTCATAGATTATGAAGGATCTTCCCTATGAAAGAACTTTCTATTAGGATGAGTATAACTGGTGAAATTATTAACTTTTTCAAGGATGTCAACTCCTGCTCTTAAGAATTATCCTTATACTTTTATGTGTCAATTTTTTACCTACTTACACAAACTTAGTTCATGCATACCACTTATTTGTATATTAATTTTTCAAATACTCTTAATCGTGCAGCATTTTATTTTCTATTTTCAGCCAATTCTAATAGTTCTATAAACAAGAGCAGACACTACCTATAGATATATCTTTTGTCATTTATCTCATTTGGTGGACCAAAAAGCAGAACTTTATAATTGTGTATTTTTGTCTTTTAAGGTGAACTATTAAACTTTATTTTCTTATAGTGATGACTTTCTCCCACCTGATCACAGCACAGTTAGTGGGGATTATCACCTGCACTTTGGAACTGACCTGCCAAAACTGCACAAATGCAACACAAAAGAATTCCCATGTTCCTACCTGAAAGGATGCAGATCTCTGAGTCAGGTCACACACAGCTGAGATTGGTACACATACAGGGAGATGTCCTTTTAATGTTTTTTCTATATTTTTATCTTATCCATTAAATGAGCTTCCTTACTCTTGGGTGTGTATATCAAACCCTACAAACAGGCATGAATCACACAACACATACCACAGACTCAGGCAAGCTGAAGGGAATGGTAGCAGTGGAGGTCTGGAAGCAAGTTCATGGGTGAGACCTTCACTACTGCAGGTGAGGCCTGGTTGAGTACCAGCCTGATGCAAGATCCACCAGCCCCAGTCGCTCCTCCCCATTTCCATGTTCCCACAAGTGCTTATTGGGAATATTTAGCAACGTGTGTCCAACTTGGAAAACACACCTGAGCCTGTGGTTAGCCCTCTCCTTTGCAAGCTTTTCCTCTGCAACAATGACAGCTGGAAAACTAATTAAAGTAGTTTGTTTTGGTTTTTATTTGGTGCTTTGTTGTTGTAATTGTTTGGGGTTTTTTTGTTTTTGTTTGTTTGTTGGTTTTTTGTTGTTGTTGGTTGATTGTTTTTTTTTGAGGTGAGATGCTTGCAAACTGAATTGATTTTAGGAACTGTACATTGGGTGTCTGCAGTCAACTCTCAAATCCGGCGTGCTGGACAGTGTCCTAGACCTTATTCCACCAGCTCTCTTGAAACAATCAGCACACTGATTTACACACCCAAACATAGACTTGGGCTCCCCAGGCAGACACAGAAGCATGAAAATCTTGACCCTTGTTATTTACCCAAAATCCCAAATGGAAAATTTTTCTTGTATCTTGGGAGAGGAGTCATGTTTCTTGACACTTAGTGCAATGTTTAGGATCATCTTGACTCATGATTAATTCAAATGCTGCAGAGGAAGAAGCTGTAGCAAGGATCCTGCCCTTCAGTGTATTGTAAATATGTCCTTTCAGCAAAATAACAAGGAGTGGGAGGGGAAAAATATTAGCACAGATTGACATGCTACCTCACTGACGGAAATAAAGCCGAAATAAACTTGTGTGGATCCAGCAAGGCTGTCATTTACAAAATAAAACTAAGTACACTTATGGCAGGATTATTTTAGGTCACAGAGCTGATTCCTTATTACACCAATCAAACTGCAAATGTAAGACATGTTTAAACACAGTGGTATCTTTACATTCAAGGATTTCATATTGTTTGGATCAACATAGTATCTGCTTGCCAACTTCCATAGGTCTAACTACCCTGTTCTGTCAATTATAACCAATGGCTTGTTGAGGGACTTGGGAAAGATAAAGCAAATCCATTAATGGTGTGAAGTCAATAAAACATGAATTAAAGCATGTCAAATCCTCATGAAAATGCTCTCAGACAAAGAGGCTTTAGATCAGATGAAGCCTTCATACCCAGATTAAGCACTTTAACCTACACATATTGACATCGTAAGTTTTCTTTATTTGCCTTATTTTTTTGAGCATCCGCAGACAAATTGTCTTATGCTCACATACAGTAGAGAAAGAAAATCCTGTGGTTTATATCAAAGACCTTATTTAAGATCCACAGTGATACCCTTGATATATTCAGTGACAATATTCCCATTTAATTCAGTGGAATATTGTTTTTACCTTAACCTTTTTTTGAGTTTATTTTAGCAGAAAAGAGTGTGAGGAGCTGCTAGAATTTATCTATTATTTATAGTTCAGCATGAAAAGAAGAGCAATAATCTAACCCTGTTTATCTGAGTGCCAGGATTGCCTCTCACCAATGATATGGAAATATATTCTGAAAGGATTCCCAGCCACAATCTTTGGTCTAATCTGACTTTTTTTGGTAAGTGTTCTTAAAGACACAAGAATTACTGCTGCCTGGGCAACATTTAACATGGCAAAACCACTTGAAATGGCTGTGTCAGGTGGGTAATATGAATCCCCAAAGGATAACACTATATATAGGTGGAGCTACAATATCACTCTTACTTGCTCTCAACCTGCTTTGAATTCTACCATTTGCTCTCTATTGTGAAATTCACTTTTTTTCTTCTTTGGAGCTGATCCAAAACTCATTAGAGCCAGTGTGAATTTAAATGAATGGACTTTGCATCATGACTTTTAATTAAAACCTTTTACAACTCCAGCCCTCTGAATGTTTCACCCTTGCTGAAACACTCTTATCTTTGCTTCTTCTGCTATTAATGACACCAATCTTATCCATCCCTGCATAGCCTGTTCAAAGACGACTTTTTCAATTACCATCAACTGCCAACTCTATGCTAATAATATACTGATTTACATCTCTCTAGACCTATCTCTGTGTCCAAATTAAGGTCTTGGTCTGCCACTTTAACAACCTCTAGTGTTCAACAATCTCCTAAAGCTCAGCATGGCAAAAACATAATTCTTAACCTTTGCTTCCAAGCTTTCTCTCTCACTTTGTTTGTTATTAGCATTAACACCATCCTATCTTATTCAAACCACAACCCTGGTGTTTGACTTATGCGAGTCCTTAGATTGACTAAATCTGGCCGGTCTAGCACCTCTCTCTCCAAGAGACTCAAGTTCTCATCCTTCTATACCTCTCAATGAATGCATTATCATTTTCTCAGACCCCAGAAGAGTGCAAACTTACATTGGTCATATCCAGTAACAATGCTACCAAAAAGAAATGTTTTGTTAGCCTGTTTGCTTTTCCTTCCTTAGTGACATATGAATCCCACTTCTCCACTTTCCAAGCCCTCCACAGACTCCTGCCAGTGCATCCTCTGTCTCTTCCTCACTAATGAAACATTAGCCCACATCTCAGGCTTCTCAGGCTCTTTATAAACTCTTCATCAAGCCTTTGTTCTTTTACTTCTGTATAATTGGAAAGTGCTCACCATAGATACACACAGAGGTATCTCATTAACTCATAAAACTTTTTTTTTTTTTTTTTTAGAAATAAATTGACAGTGGTCAGACTACTTCATTATTCATACAAAAAGTGTTTAATTGCTGCTTCATACTCCTTTTTAGATTGTATCCACTTGCTGTCTCTTGTTGTATGGTTGTATCACAAGATCTTTGGAGAGTGTCTGCTTTTTATTTTTACACTCATGCAGCCTCAAGGCAAATCAGCCTTAAGACATTGTGATAATATTAATCTGTATGAACATTTGTTAAGATTTTGAAAAGGTAAGAAGCACATGAAATAAAAGAATATAATTTTGGCCTGATGAGTGAACATGACTAATATTTTCATGTAGAACAAATGAATGAATGTTTGTATAGCATCCAGGTGATGAGTCTGTGCCTCATTTCTGATCTCGGTGTCCTTTGCTAGCAGAGAGGGTAGAGCTCTGTATTGATCTGCCTTTTCTCTATGTTTGTCCCTGTGACTACACACCCACATAATCTGGTACCTTATAGTTACTAACGCAGAAGAAATGGGAATAAGACAGGATGGGAATGAGACAGGACAATAACTGTTGCAGGGCTTCCCTTCCCACTCATGCTGTTGGAGTCAACACAGGAAAAGTCCTAGAGCAGCAGCGTCACTTCTGTGGGCTGCTCTTGTCTTAAAAGAAATATTTTGGTGAGGAGGAGTAGAATTGGCATTTTTAATGCTAGGAAGTGAACCTGCCACCTCTGTTCAATCCTTATCAATATCTAATTTCCTTATAGTAAATACTTGGGAGATTTTTCTATTAGTTGCATAGTAGGAAAATGTACTGTAGAGAGGTTTACGTATTGGCTTGTTAACAAATTTCACCATTAAGTATTGAGGACTTGTACCAAAACTGCTTTAACAACCTATTTATCAGGTGGTAAATAGAGACAACCAGAGGATCCATTTCAAAATAGCTCCACTTTGAACTGAATTGGAAAATGCAGATACAGTCTGCAAAAAATTCCATCCTCTCCAGCATCCCAGCCAGGAGCTCCCTGGTCCATGTAATACATTCCTTATTTTCTATGTTCCTCATCTCCCTTCTTTGACCTTTTCCAGTTTCTGCTTGATGGCCCCTCAAATACAGCATTCAGCATTCAATGTGTGAGAGCACAGATCAACACAAGAGTATGAAGATGTTTTTTGTTTTGCTGTCTGTTTTCTGATAACTTTTCACGTCCTCCTTGCTCTCTTAATGTGGAAAGACTATATTAATGGTTCTTTTTTTATGTGCTGCAGCTGAGAGAAAAGAAGAGTAAGGAATTGTGTGAAGGGCATACATAGTCCAGCCTTGGCCTCACTTGGGTATACAAGAAGGGACTGAGAGCTGAGATACCTAATGATGCGCACAGGGTGAAATCCAGATTGAAACAGTACAGATATAAAACCAAGATGTAATTAAAGGAGGATTATGAGTGGAAAGGGACAGTTAAATTTTTGTACTTTTGAGTGAAGATGGAGAGAAAGTTGCATAGGTTAGTCCCAGGCATATGGTGAAGAACTGATGTCTGAAGTCAAGGCAGTAGCTGTGCCAGCCGTGTCCTGCTGCCACTGCAGGGAATCCATCCCCTGGGCATCATCTGCAGTTTGTTCCAGACAGTGGGGTGGTTTTCTATGACACAGACAAAAAAATCTGCCAAGGATCTAATTCCACAAACACTTCAGCAGGGTCCCAAGACAGCTTTTAAAATTAGATTTCCAGCAATAAAAGGATGAGGGTGTAAATCTGCACAAACTGCTTGCTGCAGACTTTTAATGGAAGTACAACACATTGAGTTGCTAAAGATAACTGGATTCAATGCTTGGGCTAGAAAGTCCATCATGTTTCCAAGAAAACATGTTGCAGACAAGTCTATTCATTCTGAGAATGAAAACATGCAGAAGACAGTTTGGTGAAAGCTGTTTTGGAAAGGAGTTTGGACTGCTTTGGGCTGGGGGGAATTGGAGGAATTCTGTTATTTAGACAACTAACAGCAAGTTTCAGTTTTCTGAGGTCATCTGGTTTTATTTTGAACTCAGATTTCTTGGCCTAATACCTGCAATACATCCTAGTTGCTGTAAAGCAAATTGGACAGATTGAGACAGTCTAAGAGTAAAGATCACTGTGTCTTGACTGTGAACATTTGACATCCAAGTACGTGTCCAAATTTTTTATTCTGCATAGATGTGAACTTATGGATCAGTAGCTGACTCCTTTTGCTTTTTCTGTTTTTTTAAGCTGAGCACCTCCATCTATGTGAGACTTCATATCATTATTCCTTTTGCATAAGAGATTGGCCTTAAACAATCAAGTATGTAAAAGGAGAGAGCTCACACCTTTAAAGAGCATCCAGAGAAGATGCTAAGCCTTTTTCCAAGAACTGAGATACACAAGAGGAGATTTGCTCCTCTGCCTGAGAGGTTTCAACACAACATTGCTGCCCCAGCCTCTAAATTTTAACTTAAACTGCCAGGAAAGTAAGAAAATTTTAAAAGGATTTGGGATTAATTTGTCCAGATGAGAAGGCCTCTCATGAGAAAGTCAACTCTTTCACTTAGAACAAGTCACCAAGAAGTTTGTTCGGTAATAGGACAATTTCTCTTTTGTATTCTCACACAAACATTTCCTCAACGTCTTTGTCATTTTGATTCTATTCTTGCCATTTCTTTAATTTTCACTCAAATTTTCATGTAAAGGAATTTGTCTTCTTTAGATAAGTGGCTTTAGTACAGTTCATTCAATGCTGTTAAGATTTTTCTGTAGTCAGCCTGTAGTAATGCAGATAAACCAAGAGTAATTTTATGATTACAGGGAACTTGTAGTGATCAAGAGACCACAGCTGGCATTAACAAGGGGGTCAAAGATTAGAAACTCATTAACAGATGGTTGTGAACCTTCTCTTGAATGCGACATTCAAGCCCCAAATTGTGATATTTATTATCCTTATTTGATGTTGGAGAACAATCAATAACATTTACTTATTGGTTATCTACCAAGATTGAGAAGTTTCCATTCATAAGGGATAATGAATCACACACTGAAGAAGTCTGTCTCCCTTGTGAGTATAATTAAATACTGCATTAGGTGATCAATAATAACTAGATTTAGAGGGTGTATGGGATACTATGCCATTAACTTGATGAGAGGAGTAGTTTAGGGTTTTTTTTAAAGTTGTCTTTGAGAAAAGACAGGAAGATACTCAAGATTTTCAAAAACATAAATCTGCATGCTTTTTAAAGACCTTTTTAAAGCAGGGAATTGAGTAATTCCTCAGCATCAAACTGGTTTAAACAACCACTTTTTAACATGAACTAAATGTCAATTCTTATATTTTAATCCTTGCTCTACCTGAACATGAATTAGAAAAAGCAAGGAAAATATTACTTTGCCAGTAAGAACAAGAATTAAATTTCCCTTTGTGCCCCCAGGAGGGCAGGAGGGTCCCCCTCAGCACAGAAGGGACTTGACCCTGCTATGAGCCCTGACAGCAATACTAAAGCTCATGTTCTGCACATCCCAGTGAGGACATCAGAGTCCAGGGCATTTTTGTGACCGTAGGGATGGAAACAGGGAAACATTTCGCCTGGTGAAAATTGCCCACGTGGATCCACCCCATCCCACGGCCATCTGAATTAGGAATTGCTTTGTTTTCCTGTGTAGACTGAGCCATTAGCCTTCTTGATGATCAAATCTATTAGCAAATCATCACCGTTAAATCAGAAAAACACTAGCAACTGCTGAAGTGGTACTAAAAGTAAGCTTGAAAGTCTATTGATTTAACTTCCCATTTTAAAGTAAATGTTTTTCAAATCTCTGGTGTCTATTTTCACCCTCTTTACACCAGGGGCACAATGCTTTATAACTTCCTTTTCCAGATACAGGCAGGTTGGAAGTCAGACTTTCTGCAAACAACCTCAGAATATTGCTGATGATACAGCCTAATAAGATAACCAGAAATTTTCTTAACTGAGGACTATACCTTACTCAGTAAAATAAACAGGAGATGAATTTAGCTATTAGGGAATACTAAGTTGCTAGAGGCAGAGTTATAAATATTTCTTTTTTCCTTATATTTTTAACTTCAGATTTGATTTAGAGTCTTGTAAAAGTCTTTTGCTTTTAGAAATACAAGTAAGCTCCTGTACTGAAAACAGAAAAGGCATTTAGTGCAATGTCGTGCTCAGCCACAAATATTCATCAAAAGCATCATCTTCTTTTAACTTTTTCTTGTTTCTCACAGTCTATTGATAGACAAATGGTTTGTCCCTCCTCTCAAGTCTTCTCTGCCTCTTCTATGCAGTATAGTCAAAAGATAAGATTTAGTATCACAGTTGCATAATAATTTAATAAGCAGACCTTGGAGAACAAGGAAAAAAAAAAAAAAAAAAAAAAAAAGAAAAGAAATGCTAAAATATTACTCAGAAAGGTAAACTGATGGAGCTGCTCAGAAAAAAAAAAAAAATAAAAATCAGCCTAGGAGCTCTGAGGAGCAATGAAGATTGAAAACAATAGAGCTCCTGAATACTAGCTGAGCAGACTCCCCAAACAGCTGATGATCCCCCAAAATAGGGGTCATTAAATTTACCCACTTAAGTAAAGTATTTTTGGAATCCCCAGACCCCTCAACTATACCATTTTCCTCAAAGTTTACCATATAGTTGACAGTTTAGCCAGCAGTGTGGACTCAAGCAAATCTCTAGGATCATTCTGATGCCACAGCAAGGAAGTCATCACTGTAGCTGGAACCCATCTCTGATGAAAACTCTTGCTTAAATATATGGAAAGGAAAACTTTCTGCCCTTAACTCCAATGTGCATGGCTTTTCTGAGCAAGAACGTGGCCACTAGCATGCTGGCCTTCAGACAGACCTAAACCAGGGTGCTCTCTACAATCCCAGAAACAGGTCCATGTGTTGGTGACACTGATTCTGCAGCACAGCATTTGGAAATTTTTGCCTCTATAATACCCTGAAAATGTACAACTTCTGGTCTTGGTGAGGATTATTAGTGCAATTTACAGCATGCAGGATTAACCAGAATGTTGCATCTGCAAGCCTGCAAACCATATCAAAACAAGACTTTGCTATCACCAGGTACTCTTTCCATTTTCCTCTGGTTTTGCCTGAAATATGTTCCTCCATTACTTTATTTGTTCCTGCAGCTTCCTCTTATCCTCACAGACACCCTCAGGACTGCATTTCAGCAGGTTAAAGAGGAATCACATGAAAGCCAGACATTTGCTGGTGTTGAGAGACACTTGAGATTTGTCATACCTACAGTGTGCAAGAGTTGCTTTC
>NW_009951981.1:741084-787402 GCF_000747805.2 Chaetura pelagica | reverse complement strand
TTTCCCTACCTAGGATCTTAGCTGGCTGCTGCAGAAGAGGACAGAGCTGCTGAAATGTTTTGCCTCTTTTTCACTTCAGCCACAACCTCAAGGATTGGTGCCTGTCCTAGAAAGTATTTTGTGCTGTTTTGTGACTTATTGTTGATTAAACAACAGAAACGGAAATGTTCATTTTTAACCCCTGAAGTTTCACTTGTGATTTATACTTCCCACTCTCAGGGCACAGACTGCCTCTTTCTACCTGTCATCATCTAGTACTGTAGAAGAAAACAAACTGTTTAGAAGCACAGACAAAGCTTTACTTAATACAATATTATTAGCATGAGCAATACTCTGTATAACATATCATAATCACTAGTATTAGCTAGAGATAAACCTAAACTACAGACTATGAGACTGAACTAAGCTGAGGTCCAAGGCCTTTTAAGTGTCTGATGACAGGTCAGCTTTATTAGAAAGTTAAAAAAAATAATAAGTAAATCACACTTCAAAGGTACAGGCTGTGTCTGCTAAGATCTCTAGGGTTTCAGATATGACATTTGTGCAGGTTACTTTCTTCTGCACAGTATTATAAAAGTAATGTTTTTTTTCACCCACAGGTAAAAAAATAAAACAAAAAATCATTAAAAATAAACAGTACTTATTGTTGTTTACAAGTAATATTCATAAAACCACTATGCACACAATGAGGTAATATAATATGGGTTCTCTGTAAATAAGCTGCATTTTTAATTTACTGGGATTAGAGTATCAGCTCATAAGTTTTTTATTGTTTATGTGTTTTATTTCAAGATTATTATAGTTCCTTTTGTGAGTTGTTTGTTTCCAGGGCATCTTCAGTATCGTTGGGTGGGAAAAAAAAAGAATAAACCTTATCAGTTATTTAAGCTGATATCTTGCATTACCACTGAAAAGATATTGCGATGATACAGTTTTCATTACTAAAATGCTATAGCATAATAAATTAATTCAATGTTGTGCACTTATCTATTAGACACATTACTACAGAAAAATAAAAATGTTAATTATTCATTATAATCTCTCTGATAATTTGTTGTGGCTGATAATTACATTGAATGTATTTTATATCAGTAATAACCTTCTGTCTACATTTACAACATATCATATCTGGGGGGCTTGTCAAGCTTTTTCCCAAAGCCTTTTCTTTATTAAGACACAGACCTCATGAGTACATAACCTTTATGTTGAAGGCTGATTTTCCTCTTTCATATAAAGAACAAATATTATAGATTAATTAATCCAATGTGATTATAATTTAATCACTCTTCTTCTGCAGTCACAAGGGACTTTGTTATTATTCAGTGGCTCATTCAAATTGTTATGGACAATAAATTCAGTCATAAAAATATTGGTGTGTCACAATTCATACAACTAAACAAAACTGAATATCAGTAAACAAACCCCACTATTTTTCTCTCATCACAGAAGCTTTGTGGTCTCACAGGCTCTTTCTTTTCACCTCTTTACCATTTGCATCTGTTAAATGTCTTTTGTTGTGGAGCCATTTCCAAATAGAGTAACACACTGTTCCTCTTCCAAACCATAATTAACTTGATTTTTTCAAAGACCTCAAATTGAAGTGTGGCTCTTGTGCACACCTGACCAAATGCTGCTTGCCCCAGCCCATTTTTAAAGCACTGTCTTATGCATTCCACTCCTGTCTAGCCTATTCCACTTGATTTCATTGTCAGTGAAAATGTTTACTTGTAACTTCTCTAACATTTGCTTTTATGCCATTTCCATAAAATGAAGCCTGAACCATATTCCTATCACCATGGAAATCCTTTTGGATTATTTCTATCTTAAATTCTATGAGCTCTTTGAAGGCTGAATCCTCTCAACATTTATTTTAGAAGGACAGGGGAAAAAAAAATTCTTTTCAAGAGACCTTTGAACAAAGTATAATTCAAAACTGTGAATGAAACTACTGTTTAATAAAAAATGAACATTTGAGGTACTTGGCCTTGGGACAATGTTGTTTAATTAAATTAATCGGTTTTAATTTCTTCTTGAACTTTGAGAGACTAAGGTAATAATTCACAAGTGCACTAGATGGAAGCAGAAGTTATGAGAGATACAAATCTGATGTTTCTTCTGCCGCATCTTGGAAATCTTAGTAAGTGCATTCTTCAGACATTGCTATGACACTATAATTCTATATAAAAATAAGTCAAACTACTGTTTAGAAAGAAAATATCACCAGTCCAAATTAACTGATCAATAAAAGTGCACACAATTCAGAATGAAGATTAAATGCACAAGAAACACACAAACAATTAAAATACTGTTACGAACATGAGATGGGGAAAGTATTGTATCTTTGCAAGGTAATGGCCTATACAGCTGGTTAGTGGTTAGAATAAAGTATTTTTAAAGGAAAAAAAAAAATAATTAATTAGACCAGATGAATTTGTTCATGGAACATTTCAAAGCTTTATCCTTCATTTCAAAACTATACTTTTCTATCCTGAAGTTCCCATCTACAGTTTTCTCTTGGTCTACCATGTAAAGCCAGGTAACTCTGTGGATGTGAGAAATGCATGTTTTAAAAAATGTAGTTCTACTCCTGTCTGCAGAAAAAACTGATTTAAGAAAGCTTAGGTATGGCTCATTATGTTAGGGGTGGTTGAATTCAGCAGCCCAACAGCAGTGAGGCTGCTGCAGCTCCATGTTCAGGCTTGTTCCTCCCCAAAATACCTTGATCCTGGATGCTGCCTCATAGCCAAAGCTCTATTTTTCTCTTTTTTTAAATTTTTTTTATTTTTTTATTTTTTTTAAGGCACTGAAGTTGTTTAAGCCACTGAAAGGATCTTACAGGCATAGAAACAATGGAAAATAATTTCCATATGGTGGAGTTCCCTAGGTACAAATTTATTTTTCCTCCAGTTGTCTTCTCTGCTAGCAGGATACAAGTGTGAGCTGTCAAGGAGCTAGAACATGAACTGATCATTTAAAGCTTGGGTAAAGAATGTTGAAATTAGAGCAACTTCACTGCCTCAATATAGAAGTTACATGGGTGGTCCTCCTTCTGCTCTATCCCAAACGCTGGGATGAGCCAAAAAACACTGTTTCTACTGCATCTGAAGTTTTACCACACATTACCAGATTAGATGAGCAGTTTTTGCACAACCAGTTACACAGGTATCCTAAATACCTAAATAAGCCAAGCTGATAGCTTATGATATGCAAAAATTATGTTTGCAAAAACCTCCCAGACATCATCAGATGTGAATAATAAACATAGATGGCAAAGAAGCCAAGTTGGGAAGATGAAAAGATATCAGCAGTAGAAAAGAAAGATTATGATTTTTGTGTTGTATAGATAAGACCTCCTTTGCTTGGGTATAATGCTGAAGACAGAGGTTCACACCTACTATGAGATCTATATAGTGACTTCTTTTTTTGTGGTATTTTTCAACAGATTTTTGAATTTTAGTTTTGAACACTGACTGCAATAGCATGTCCTTCAACTACTCTTTAAATCAGTGCATAGAGATGTGCAGTAAGTACCATCCTTCTATCCTTTTACATGGTTTTTAATGTTTGCTTTTTACATGTCTTTTTGAGACAATCCACAGTCTCCATTTGCCACTTACAGGATCCAGACCTGCTGCTATTTCTCCTGAGGTTCACCAGCTACTTTTAAACACAGCTTGCAAAGGACAATCCTTATAACCTGCCTTGGGTATCAACTCCAAAACCAACCTCAAATCCCAGCAGGTTAGGGAATGCAGCATCTCAGCATAAGCTACACTCTTTCTTCTGTTGTTTTCCTTGCACAGTGGCTGAGCAGAAAAAATTGTATTTTATGTACACCAACAATGCAGTAACAACTTCATATTCCATCCATAATTGTCCTACACAGTTCTGTAGAGTAAGAAATATTTCTCCACCTCAGAGACTTCATGCACTAGATATCACAATCTAGTTGGTGGATGAGTCAATTATCCCTCAATCTTTTTCCCTTAATATCTGTTCTGTAACATAAGTATGAAATTGCTACACAAAAAAAAAATAAAAAAAAAAATCAAAGGTGCACCTGGAGACTCAAACTCCAATGCTTAATTCTAAGTATTTGTGTAGGTACTTGGATATTTTCACTAAATTATTCCCTCTCTAATAGGAATGCACATGTTGATTGAAAACCACTTTGGTCCAAGTAACAGCAGAAATGGATCTATCTGTGAAACTGAGAGTTGTGGACATGCAAGTGAAGTACCTTTTGTGTGGAAAATTAAAACCACACCAGACACAAACACAACTCTTACATCATCCTTCATACTCTCCCTTTCTTTCTGTTCTTCAGTCACATCCACCCACACATCTGTGCTTAGGATGCACATTGAACACTCCTTGGGGTAGATTTCTTTGCCTTCAGCAAAGCTTGCATTGCTTTTGATGGTATGTTAAATCAGCAATTTTACTGTGCAAAGAATTAAGAGATTGCTTCCTGACAGTGAACAGAGGTTTTTTTTCTTTAATTCATGCTTCAATGGTACATGAGGACAGCTCATGGAGTCCTGTACTCTGCAAGGGCACCACAGTGGATGAATCTGAATTCAGATGCTTTATTTTCTTACTCAATAGCACCATTGCCTGCTTTCCCATCCTAGTGCTGATCCAAACCCAGCCTCTTTTAATGCCTGAAGACTTACAAGATCACAGGTTGGGAAGATATGGCTGTAAGGAAAGTTGTGTTGCTTTTCAAGTACAGTTTCTTTTAAGCCACCAGCATGAGAAATGTTTGCTGGTGAACATGTTTACACAGCATTCCCCTTTCAACATAAAAGGGAAGCTATTGTGATGGTACAAAAAAGAATGGTAAAAGTGAGGTCCCCATGACTACAAGTGGTGGCCATTGTAATAAAGTGTTTTGCAGTTACAGAGCCTTTCATCTAAGGATTTCAAATTCCTTACAAAGATTGATTAATTAAGGCTCACGGTGAGAGTTCTGTGAATCATCAAACCACAAGCATTTCACACCTCACTGACTTGCAACTCAGAGAAGCTCTTGATGAACATGAGCTAAGTTTCATGAGACTTGAGGGAACCTAGATCAACTCCAGTGGGTTGGCGCTGAAGTCATTTTTAAGATGTATAAATTTAAAGGGAAGCCAGGTGAGCAATCCAGAGTGCTTTGTTAAGAAGCACAGCAAGTGATCCTTGGGAAAAACCTGCTCCTAGATACTGAAACTGCTGCACTCTTGAAGTTGGTAAGGTGCTAGCCAAATCAGCAGTGCACTCTCATAGAGGAGAATCCTTTAATTCTATTTAAAAAGCTTATTCTTATTTAATTGGCACTTCTTTTACTTCAATGTAAAGTTTAAAGTCGTTTTTCCTCCTTTCTGCAGCACTTGTAGCCATTGTCCTTGACCCAAAGCAATATCAGCCTAAAGAGGGCCTTAGAAATGGGCCAGTCTCTCTCCTGCATGTTGGATGACTTGTGCAGCATCTGAGGGCTTCTAGCAGCTCCTCCCATTAGCCCATTCCTTCCCACTGGCACCCTTGCCTCACCTCTCAGGTTAGGCACCTCTCTGGAAGCTATTAACTTCATTTTCAAGAACATTTACAGGACTGTAACTACAGACATTTAAAATCCTGATTAGTATTTTGTCTGTCTTAAGCTCTGTTGTAAAATATTCCCTGGTCATGTACAGCTTATAAAAAATGTTTTATATAGAAGAATGTAGGCGCCTATTTTTTTAGTTAAAAATAATGATTTGGTTAGTCATATTTTACAGTTGCTAATTACTCTACAAATGCCATAATCTGTCTGAATGGTAACTGCTCAATAAAAGTTTTTGTTTTGTTTAAGAGATGCTAAGTAATGCAGTGCAATACTAAATGTTTCAGGCAAATCTATTACAAAATCTAAATGCACTTCTTGCCTTCTTTCTTTCTTTCTGTTGTTATTGTTGGCTGAGGAGGTCAAGTCCATTTAAAAGTAAAACCTTTCCTTGATTTTCCTCAAACTCTGAGCTTTCTCTGATGTTACTACAGATGTTAATTGAGCATAACTCTGTGGAAACTGTGGTGTGATTGGGCTTATTGCTGATTTCAATTACAACAGGGACCTGTTGGAACACCAAATGAATGGGAACTAAGTAAAATCTGTGTAACTGCTTTGATTAAGATCTTTTCTGGCACATATCTGGTACAGTCACATACTTTGCATCCATACACTGGAAATGTGTTTGTGTTTGGCTCCATGTTACTCTACTGTAGAGTTACAGACAATTGCATAATGTGCTTTTTCAGCCACTGCTTCATCTTCCATTCATTTATAAACTCACTAAATGTGCTGAATATGGTTGATGTTGGTGGCACAGAGAAGATCATAGCTTGGGCCCTCTAGACTTCTGTAGAAGCTGCTCTTTCCCAGAAGAATCCAGCCTACTTGGCCCCAAGTTACCTTTGTGGTATTCCCTAGAGCCCAGAGGCAGGAACCTATCCTGCATCCTTGTCTCCTTCCCCATTCCCCACACCATCAGTAGCTCAGATCACATTCAGGAGATGGCCACAGCCAGCTGTTTGAATCACCACTGTGACTATTCTTCCCTGTTCTTTAAGTTCTTTAGTCTTGCCTTTGTGTCCCCTTTGGGGATTCCATCAGGTCTTGTTCCCCAAATCCTTCTTTGGTTATCTTCTCCTGCAGGCAACCTCAGAAACAAAACAGGAATTGTAGATGCTATAGCAGCAGTTCACCAGCTGAATAGAGAAATTTGGTTTGATTATCAACTGTGTCTTCATGGACAAAGAGCTGGACAAAGGGGTGAATGTTTCACCCCTATCCACCACTGGTCTATGGCTTGACTTCAGGTAAATCATCTCACCCTCCAGTGGCCCAGCTTCCCAACATGAAAGCAAGAGTTGCATCATCTGCTTGTAGAATTCACTGGAAGTTATAATGAAATGCTTTAGATATTTGTAATTATAGCAGGAACCTAAGAGATATGGAACTGAGCCATCATAAAAAGCTTTAGCAAATAATGCATTACAGAGAGAGGCATGAGCTATCCATTATTCCAGAATCCTGAAAAAGTATTTTTCATTCAGGAGAGTTGAGCAAGCAATGACAATAGTGAAACATACCAGAGTCATAAATTACTGTGTGAGTCACATATAAGCTGTTTTCAAGACATTAAGAAGTACAAAAGCAATAGCACAAGAAAAAAAAGCTGTAGTAACAGAAAGAAGAAGAAAACCCACCAAATCACCTCTTCTGTTCAACACCCTAAATCCATTCCCCTGATTTAACTGTTATGGGTTTCCTCCTCTTGAAAGGACTCCAGAATACATGGCAATAGACTGTGTCACCCAAAGCTTAAGAGAAGATTTGTCCTGAATTAAGCCCTTTTGAAATCAGCTGAAGGTCCTGGAAAAGAATTCTCAGCTCTCTGTAGAAGAGCAGTAATAATTCAAATTTATTTTCTTATAGGACCAGAAGCCCAAATTAGCATTCACACTGAAAACTCTGAGCAATAATTACAGTTAGATGTGAAGGTGGTTCTTTTCCTGGTAGATTGCAGGTCACAGCAAAGTTATGCGGTGTCAGGTATTTTTAGGTCAAGAAACAGCTTTAGATGATTTTAAGGCAATGAGGAAGAGTTCAGGCTTTCAACAAAGACATAGAGGCTTCCTTTCTTGCTATAGCATCTTATCAGGATTTCCAAGGCTCCTCTCCTGGGAAGGAGCTTTGAATTAAAAACAAAATGAAATATACCTGCATTGCTTGTCTCAAAAAGCTGGTTAACTGTCAAAGAGCAAGATACCCTACTTTTACCAACATGCCCAGAGTGATCATAACCATGAGGCAGTGCTGACTCAGACAAGCAAGGTCTGAGCAAAGAGTTGCCTTGATCTGCAGGAGGGAGATCCCATAAACTCCCTCCCAGTACGGCAGTCAGTGCAGCTTACACACGTGCATCACAAAGTACAGTGCCACTCTGTACTGCACTCTGCCACCAGATTTGTCAGGCCTGATGGCAGCAGTTTGGCCAGCTCTCAATCTAGCTGAAGCTAAGCTTATTGTCACTGACTCCAGTAGAGTCTATTTCAGCCCCTCTTACTCAGTTCCATTTGATCTCTTCGTGTAGGATCCCTCAATAAAGGCTGGGTCCTCAAGGTGAATTAAGGTGGATGCTCTCTTACACTTCCCTCTGTCACGTGGAAAGTCAAGCACCTGCTTTTACCAATGTCTGGTACACATGTTCAGCACACAGGAAGCTCACAGGGTTATGCTAAGGGATGCTTTGCTCTTGCTCAATTTAGTCAAATTCTGCTTCATGGAAAGGAATGTCATTCATGTTGCTGTGAACTACTCAGGTCTTCAGCATCTGTGGGAGGCTATTTCAAAAGGAAGGTTGCTTTGGGTTTAAGATATTCTCAGTCTTATTTTCATGCTGCTTTTATTCCCACTGGCAGTGCCTCACAGGACCACTTTGTTACAAGCCACATGAAAAGGCATTGCCAGTGTCTGTGGTGGATGGAAAAGGTGTGAGCAGAAGTACTTTCTCCAGTCCCTCTTCTTTCTCAAATTTCAGGAGAAGCCAGAGATCAAATTTTCTTTAAAATTTTCTCCTTTGTCTTATTTCTTGTCTGCATACACTGCCACAGTTCTTATTGCCTTTAATAGGAATTTTGCCTCCAAATAAACTGTAGAAAAAGGTCCAACATTAAATGTCTCTTAAGACAGCAGACCATTCTGGGAACCACAGAATTCTCAAAACCAGACCTACTGAGTAAAATCCTTTCCAAGGGTGCTGTAAATGATCTTTGCTCTGTGAATCCAAAAAATTTGTGAACTCCAGCTATCATCTACTTATCCCCAGCAGACACCAGAAAAGTTGGCAGCCCCAGCATTACATCCTAATATTATTCAGAACCTTTAAAATATCAGAATTTATTTTGACAAGAGCTCCTCTCCAGCTCAGGTAACAGGTCCCTCAAACTTGTCGAGAGCAGTTGCACTTGAATCGTTCACACCACTGTGAGCAGCATTAACAGACATGGAGAAAACAGGATATTTTGCATTATTAAGGGAGAAGACAAAGGAATTGTTGATCATAGTATAAAATCATGCATGTATAAATGATTGCTTCACTTATATTTCCTCTTAGGCAATAGCTGATGCAGAGACAATTGGATCTTTGCAAGATACAAGGCAGATATTCAATTTAAATAAATATTCCCAAAAAGATATAAAAAGCCAAGCAAGGTCCCTACTCAGATAGATAACTGTATTCCTTTGTTAATAAGGTCCATGATTTTAGGGCCTCAGAAGAGCAAGTTAACTTCTTATCATAGGATAATTTTTCTCTACTTACTGTTATCAACTTTGAGGTATAAAACCAGAAGATCTCTAAGCTGACAGAATTCAGAATTTTTTTAATGCCCTATTTTGGATGCTTGCTAAAAACCAGCCTTACTAAAAATACTCAATGGTTGGTGACTGTAATGATTTAAAGAAGGTACTTCCAAAACTGTGTTTCTGAGTACCCCTGTACTCAGTTTTCAGCCCTTGGAGCTGCTTCAGGGTCCCAGCTGGTCCCACCATGTCCTTGGTCCCCAGACCAAACCCCAGCCTGGAAGCATTATGTTGAAACTACTTACATAGTAAATATAAATTTATATAAATAAAACTTATTTATATAAATAAGTGATAAGGAGACACCATTTGCAGCTGTGGCACAGACAGCAATATTCTGGGGAGAGCAGTGATAATTTTGTACTATTAAATACAGCCACGGGAAATAGCAATGAATGAATATTTCCTCAGCACAGATTCCATCTTCCTAAAGAGAAAAACACAGCAATAAAACAATTCTGTGGGGTCAAATCTATAGCTGGTGTAAGTCAAGGTAGTCCCTAGACTGCAAGTGGAGTTTACATGCAATTTACACCAGATGGGAGCCTGACTTTACAAAGCAATGGCTGGAGGTAAAATGATATTCTTGAAAGTTGCAAAGCCTTGGATTATGAAATCTTTCTCAATATATTTCCATTTCAACTCCTTCCTGTGTCATTTGCTCACAGCAGTCTGAATGCAGAAGAAACATCTATTTCATTATCTCAAATAGCTTATAAATGTTTTTTAAAAATTCCATTATTTGCACAGTGTAAGGACCCCAATGCACCCTAACAATTGTTTGAGCTGAATATATTTAAAATATTGCAATGTTTTGTTACATATCCCAAGGTTAGAAAAAAAATAAAAGAAAAAAATCCAAGAAAAAAAAAAATCAGGCTATGCCTTATTAGTTTTCTCTTCCCTGCTTCTTATGAAGGTTTATTTGACAGAGCATAAGATAGTGGTAAAATCCTAAGGTAAAGGTTAAACTCTGTTTTATTATGTTTACAGGATTTAAAGGGTAAATCAGGAAGTGCTTATTTAACATCAAGTGAAAGTGGTGGATTAGTAACCAGACCGAGACTTAAAAGCATCCTTAATCCTTAAAATCTCTGAGGGTGAAAGGTCACTCTTTAACACCAGGTTGTGTAAAGAATGAAGCAGACAGAAGCTTCTGTTTCATCATTGCCCAGTTAATCCACTGAGGAAATGAGCAGCATTGGTTTTTGCTAGGTAAACTCCTCCTAAAACCAAGGAAACACAGGAAAGCCTGAACAGGAAATAATTAAAGTAGGTTTATTCCATGAATACAGAAGAGGAAAGCAGGAGATACCGTAAACTGTTCTAAAAATGTCACTTCTGTGACCATTAATCGTCTATCTTGATTATGTTTTCATCGCTCCTTATTTTCATTATTCTTTTAATGATTAAATTAATGCTCAGTATTTATTTGGGGAGAGATGCAGCACAAGACAAACACTTTCAGAGGCACAGTGGGTCACTTCCGGTAGACACTGTTATAGGTTCCGTATCTTTTTGCATCTTGTGGATTAGAAAGCACAAATGGGGGCTCAGAAATATTTTTTAAACTTAGGAGTTCTGGAAAAATAATTTAATGCAGCTCTTTGTGTTACCACAGTGACGTGAGGCAAAGAAATAGGTACAGGGAATACAGTTAGCAACATTTCTCCTCTTTTCCTCTGTAATCTCTGTGAAGCGGTAGGAGGAAAACATTCACTAGCTGTTTCAGCTGGGATTGAAATGGGTTTTGAAGTTCCCAGTAGCAGGGATAAAACACGGCTCAACAAAGCTTTTCTGTATTAAGTATAGTCTGTTACAGAAAATGTTTAGAGCCCACTAGTTAGTAAATATACCCACTTCTTATACAGACAAACCTTAACTGTTTTTGTTTTTTTTTTTAAACAATCAATATGAAAAGACAAAGCTCACATATCTCAGCTACTTGGGAAAAGAGTATTTTCAATACTAGCAGTCTTTCAATATTTATATTGAGCTTGCCTTTATTAAATCACTGGTGAAAAATAAGAGGATTCACCCAAGCTGTAGTTTCATCATATAAAACAGCACAGACATTTATCTTATAAAATTGCAGAAGTGTAGCTCCGTGCAGACTGATGGAGCTGAGCTGCATTTGGCATGAGGATCTGATTTTCTTGCCTAAAGTGTTTATGACGCATACAGTTGCTAATAGCTCATGCAGTTCATTTTTTACAGAATCTGTGGTTTAAGCATAAAGCCTATTACTTCTGAAATATTACTTCTCTTTTTTAAAAATTACAAAGTGCTTTAACATGAGTTACAAAGGGTGCTTAGTAGCACACATTTGAGATCTGACTCAAATTTTTCACAGTATTCCTTCTCTACCTTTGTAGTTCCATTTTAGCAAAACATTTTCCAATTAAGCCAAAATAAAAGAAGAAAAAGAACATTTTGTAAACTAAATTGAGTGTTTGGGTTCTCTGGGGCTACTTTCCAACAGATATGCATGCTCAGAGCACCAGCTGAAAGAGCCTTGCCATAATTGGAGGGATCCAATGTTGAGGAAAATATTCTTTAATGTTTAAATAAATTTTAATGTAAAATAAAATTTTCTTCTCTCTCCCTGGATATTTTAGCTTGATTTCCTAAAAAAGTGACATCTGTGTTACCAAATCATCTACCTGCCTTTGCACCTTGTAATTTTCAACCCAATGGCCACTTCTGAATATATTTGGCAAATGCACAGTAATCTCTAACTTCCTAATCAGGTTCCTACAAATTTTGAGTCAAATTAGAGTCAATCACACCTCAGAGAGCAGAGATGCTTAAGTTACACAACTCATGGGGAAGTTGAATCAAGTGTTTTTTCAGACTTCACAGAGGGGAGAAACTTCTGGGATGCCTGAATTGTGAGCAAAAATTAAAAATAGAGCTGGCAACCACAATTTCATAGGAAAGCAGAATTAGTTAGTTCTGAAGCGTATAAAGCTGTCTCTTTTCTTTGCTGGGATACTACAACTTCCTGGCCCATCCACAAACATACCTGTTTAGTAGCACCAGCACACACTGCAGAGCAGTGAAACAAACTGATAGTTAAAACACACTGATTACATGAATCTAGAAACAATTATTTCAAGGTGTCTGTTAAATTTCTAGGTGAGGGATAATGGATGGTTTCAAAGATTCTCTTTCAAAGCTGTATTTGAAGAAAACTATTTATATACTATCAAGTACTTAATAAAAAATAATTTGGGGAAACATAAAGAATTTTATTAATTCTTGTGCATAAAACAGACTACGGAAAGAACCAAAATAATTTCAGCGCATCTTTTTTTTGGCAGACTTGCCAGCATTTACCATGTATGTGCTACCTGACATCCCTAAAGGGCTTTGTGACTATAATAAATCCTAGCAGTCCTGAGTACTGAAGTATGGTCTTCAAACCACCCTTACTATAGGAGTTAGAAAAGGAGGAGCAAAGTGACAAATGGAGCTTAAAAGTCACAACTGTTATGGCCTCGATTCTTATACAGATCTTAAGGCAATAATACCTCCTGATTACAGAATTTAAATCACAAAACCATCCTCTTGCCTGATCCTACCTACTTCAGAACATTTATAATATGAAAGGGAAATGAAGTACAAGACCAATATTTTCAGAAATATTTAGCTGGTAGTCCATAAACTTTGAGGCAAACAGCTTGCATCATTCTGACCCGATTCCTCTTTGTTAAAAGAAATAAAAAATAAATTGCTCAAGATGTGCAATGGGTTACATCAGAGCCCAGCAAAGAAGGAAGTCAGTAAGTCCACAGAGCCTCCATACTTGAGCAAACTGAGAATCAAGGAACACCCAAAACTACCCTGATACTAGAACCAGGCATGTAAAAAATTACTTGTCCTATGTTTATAAATTATCCCAAAACACATTGTGAGAAAAAGAACGTTACACATATTCAAAGGAACTTAGATTCAGCTGTGGCTTCCTCATTTCTCTTTAATTTACCCTAATAGTAAATACAAGAGGACAATACATGGCATTTGTGAGTAATGTAAAGAGGCAAAAGCAGGCAACAGGTTTCCCACATAGCAGACTTCCAGATTTAATTAACAGCAAAATGAACTTCAGCTTAGTTTTGTGTGTGGTTTGTATGTTTCAAAAGAAGACCAGTCTAAATTTTCAATTAGAAGTACTTTTATATTATTATCTACTAATAAATAGGTTCTCTTGTAAGTAGTGATTCAGAACATAACCAAAGCATATACCTGGAAATTATTTTTATGATTTGTTACACTATTTATGCAATTCAAACAATAACTTACTAATACTTTTTTATAAGTTCATCATCAGCATGAATCAGGACCAATATTCTGTTTTATTGGATTACATCAATTAATAATGGAGAGTCCCAAAGATCACATCCAAAGACAATGTCATAGTCCAAAACCAGTCTACTGTTCAGAAACAAAATCAGAAGAACTTTTGGATTCTTAAAGACAGTAAGAATCTGAGAAAAACTGGAAAAGAGGTAAAGGTTGTTCACTCAAACAATCCTGATATCAATGTATTGTCTGAGTTCTGTGCTACTATTTACACAAGCAAGAGGTAATTCTGGGAATCCAGAACTGAAAGGATGACAATATATTTCCAATATTTTGTTAAAAGACAGAAATGCAGTCCCTAGAAAAGATGTTCTTGTCTCACTTCAAAAAAAAACCAACAAAACAACAAACAAAATTAAGAATGATTGAAAGCCAAATACAAATGATCAACACCTCAGCTATCTCTAATACTTAACCAAGATACTTAACCTCTCATCCTTGGCTTTTGAAGACACACAAAATGAGAAACTAAACCACAGACAAGTAGTATTACAAGAGAATTAATTTATCCCCAAATACTTTTTGCAATGGTAACATCATTGTTCAAAATAACATGCTCTGGAGTCATGCATGGTACATGAACCCATCACACTCAATGCTACATTTTCAAGCACCCAAATTCCACCCAGAGTGAGGGTCACACAAGTTATCTCTGCCAACTCACCACTTCTACCTCCAAACCCACATGGAGCCCTATTAAAATTTATGCAGCTCCATATGGGTGTACATGTCTGCTTAGGTAAATTACTGGCAAAATTAGAGCTATAATTATCATTATTAGGAGTGTCTGGCACATTTTATATGCTAGCAAAATCCACCAAGTATGCTGACAGCAATGCGTGGACTTTGCAATGCAATATATGTAGTTAGTCTGAAGGGTTCTTCAAAGTCTGGTCCTTAGTTTCCTTCACAATCAAGACTCTCCCTGAATTCTCCAGTAGCTTTGAAGCTAGTATCTCTATTTGATGCAACACTAGATACAAATAATGAAAACTGGTCTTTTGATCATGATTGCTTCTAGGCATATAGGAGTGGAGAGATAAAAAATAATAATTTGCTAATACAGGAAAGTAGTTACAGAAAAAAACCCTGTTATTAATTTCAGTAGAATTGCTGGGAAAAATAAATCGTAATGTCTTTTATCAAAACATCTCCCATGCTATTCAAAGTCTTTAATTTTAGTTGTCTTAATGTATTTTTCATGTAAGCCATAAAGTATGATTTTTATGTTTATTATGGCTTACACAAAATCATATCAAAAAAGCTTTATAGGTACTAAAGTATGACATCCTTTACTCCACCACACCCTCACAGAGAGAACAGTAATTCACTCATAAAGGTAGATAGCTGGCATTTGTCTTGAAGTTGTTCAGTGATTGCATGAGAATTAAAATAAAATTATCTTCTCACCAAAGGAGTTAGTTATCCCTGCAGGCCAGGGCTGAGGTGGAGTTATGATGATTCATGCATTGGGAGGATCTCTAGTTTTCAATGAAATTAGTAACTTCCTTGCAAATTAATTTAATAATACCCAACAAAAATCTCTGTTCACAAAACATGCACCTTTGGAGGTCTAAAAATGGAAGAGGTACTATTCAAGCAAACAGAAATTTCTGTATTTTCCTCTTTTTCTCCACCCATACTTGTATACTGCTTTGGATAGTTGAAGAAAGAAGAAGTGTTTCTAGAAGAGCTAACATAGAAGTTGTTCTGTGACTTCAAAACTGTAGGTTGGTTTCTTAGTAAGTAGGAATTTATACAGTGTCTTTGGCTTGAATAGAGCTACACTGAGTCACACGAACATGGGACCTGACCAAAAGTCTAGCCTTCTCCTAATAAAAAAAGTGAATTAGAAATTTTGAAACAATTTGGCTCCAAGCAATGTTTCTTACAGGTAAGATTTACGAGAACAGTAACAACTACTGGAAATTTTAATGCAAAGTCATTAGCAGTCCACAGTAATCATGGTCCTTTTCTTCTTTTTTCCACAGACAGAATAAAAACCAAGTCTGCTTGAATGAAAAAAAAAAAAAAGGATCTTCCCCATTTCTGAACCCTGCATCTGCAGCAAGTCTTGGCATCATCTGCAGAGGAGGTTTTAAGCTCAAAAACTTCAGTGGCTCTTCCTAGTTTAAAACAAGTGTTTGAACCTCCAGTATAACCTTCCCTTTGCTGAACATCATCTACAAGATCACAGATGTTGCTCTATTTCACTGCATGCAGGTCATAGCTGCTATGACAGTGCCTGCAAGATCTTCCCTGTCTGATATTTTCACTTGGGGGTAGGGAGAATGTTGCCTTTCTTCTAACACTGACATTGAAACTTTCATCAACAGTGGAAATCTTTTAGTAGAGACATTCTCTGAAACTTGTTTGCCATGGGCAGATTTGCCCTGAAATTTAGCTAGGTCTCACCTGGCTGGTATCTTTAGTTATAGCAAACACAGTGTCATGTCAGAGAACTAAGTTCAGTGCTAGGTAATGAGTTATAAAAGATTCAATAGCAAGAGATAGTTCATTTATTTACCCACATCCATGAGGTTAAAATACTTAAGGAACATTGATGATTTATTTTTTTTTTCAGTCTGGACAAACTTACAGGTGGATAAACTACAGAAGTATATGCTAATATGCAGTCACAGTTGAGACTATTGTGCTTACCAAAATATACCTTTTCTGAAAAAGGCACTGTTCCTATGCTGTAATGTATCTGTGATTATCTGGAAAATATTCTGAAGTACCTACTCCAAAAAATATGTCTTATCTATAATTTAAACTGAATGAGACTTTCCTTTAGGTAACACAGACAACATCCAGTGGAAAAGAATCTCATCCTTTTAAGGCAGTCTAATAATTTTGTGCTAATCACTGGCAGATAAGCTCTTTTTCCTTCTTCTCCAGATGGGAAGCCACAAGGTGCAGCAATGAGGAGGGAGAGGCACAGGCTTGGAGGAGGCAGCACAGAGTCTGCCTGTAAGCACATGGCTGAGTGGCAAGATCTAGCTGCAAAACCTCAGGAAATCCTTGTCTTGTTCCAAGGCCAACTATGCTTTAGAAGTAAAACATCCCCTCAATTTATTACAAAGCACCCAAGACATGAAGCACTGGCAGTACTCAGAGGTGGCACTTAGGTAATTTAACAACATCATCAAACTATGAGAGTTGGAATTTGATTTATAAGAATGACTAACCCAATAAAGTGGTAAAGCAAGTCAATACGCAGGCTCAGAGACTTCTCCATTTTTTATCCCCTAGTACTTTGATGATGCAGTCATCATAAAGCATTCCAGACATGTCATGCTCAGTAGAAACTATGGAACAACAAAGCCTCACGTGAATCCTTGCAGACATCAGGTCGTTCTTCATTAAAGCTGCATAAACCTGTTTACAAAATCAGCTTTTTTTTGGTGGTAACTATGAAAGGAGAGGGGAAAAAAAATGAACAAAATGAACAAAACCCGCAACAAAACCCACAACTTCTTGATCACAGCATGTATGAAAACAGTTCCTATGAGAAGGGAATATTTCCATGAAAGTGGTAAATATTCAGGTGGAGCAAAAAAATCCCATGAGTTCAAAACCTTGTAAATAGACATTGCTATGCTGATTTATGCCCATTGAGAGCTGTCCCTTCATAATTTGTTCCAGGTTGGAATTTCACTGTGGAGAAAATGCAGTTTTGTAAAGCTAAAGAAAAATATACCCATCTAAAATGATACTTTCCACATAGTTCTATTTTTGATCACTTTAGATGTTTTAGGCTATGTCTTGCAATCATACTGTTTATGGGATCAAAAAGAAGTAACCCAGATATGTGAATAAAGTTAGTAAAGTCATTGGTCCAGACAGGACTCAGGCTGCTAAGTACATGTTGATTGATATTGGACACATTTCTTTCTTGGCAGGGAGTTTTGGCTTTCAGCTGCACAGTACTGACATCAGGCACATTAAAAGTGAACCCAAATATCTGCTGAAATTCACAGAGATGTTGAAACATTTTCAACTCTGAAGCCAAAGATGTGTCAGCTGAGAAAGCTGAAGTCTACCTTTGACTTCTTTCATTCTAATTTGGGGAAGAAACTCTCAGCAAACTTGTCAAGTCTAAGCAAGCTCTTTTACAATGCACTTCTCTATTTTCTTGTGGCAGGAGTCTAGCAGCAACAATCTTCATAAAAGCAGTAGGAAGGTCAGCTGTTGCATGCATTTGCCAGCCCTGGTACAGTCCAAGTACACATAAGTGGGTTCAGAACCCTAATCCATACTTCACTTTCTATATCTGGCAAAGAAGACAAGTTTTAGGCCCATCTTTTGCTGAGGCAAGAGATTTCCAAAGAGAGCCTCCTCGCTCAAGAGATGTATTGCAGAACAGAAGCATCCTTATTACCTTTAGACAATCTCTCCTCTCTTGCAGGGCTCTGTAACTTCCCGTTCTCACCTCTGTTAATATATTTTCTGCTTTCAAGTCCCCTTCCTAGTGCCACTGTATTCAAGTGCAAATCAAGCCTGATTAATCGGCCACTGCACCATGAGCTGTTTCAGGAGCCTCAGTAGAGAAAACACAGTAAATACCTGGAAACTTTCAGACTAAGAAACCACAAGTCTTGATGTGTGTGTGGCTTAACCTAAAACTGCATTCAAGTTGTAACTGGTTGCTCAGTTTGGTGGTAACATGGATAGCTCAGTTTAATTATTTTGCTCTTTGGCATGCAGGTTGCATGCAGGAGCTCTGCTGCTTTCCATTACTTCAGATACTACCAGGGATTCAATATCTTGCTTTTCTTTACAAGCTTTGGAGAAATTAACCTACAGAGCCTCTTACGAAACTACTTTTCAAAGACTCAACAAAAAAATTCCTTTATCCTTAGTGAACAGTTTCAAATATGCTGGAATGGTGATAAAGCAAACTGCTTCCCCCAGACAGTGTCTTTTTGGAGGAGCACAACATTGTTATGGTTGTCATGTAGGTACTTAGTATTTTTATAATGGGTTTTTCTTAAATTAATCAATCAGTTGTATGTTTATTGGCTTCCCTTTAGCATCTTGCATTTTAATGTTACAATAAATCATTTGTTCAATAATTTTCTTTTTTTTTTTAAATCACATTATGGTTTCTATATTAAATAGTCATTAAAACAGGTTGAAAAAACAGCTACAGAAAAAGTTCTAAATTATGAACATGCTGATTTAATTACATTTTGAGATAAAATATATTTTGGAGGAGACCCATATTACAATCTTCTTTTTTTCCCCTCCTCTGTCAGGATACAGTTTTAGATCTTTCAAAGCTCTCAAGCAGACACAGACACTAATGCAGCATTGCAGCCATGTCTGGCCCAGGCTACAATAACTCGGTGGATTTTCCTTAAGCTTTACAGTCAAGAGCCAGGTCTACAGGAAGAGCTCATCCACGAGTCCATAGCAATTGTTTCCTGGGCTGCATGAGGCTGCACTGAGCCCCCAGCATCAAGTTTTGCACTGTGACTACCTCCGCCAGAAATAAAATTCCAGATACTATTTCTATTTGACATATATAAAATTTAAAATATATATATATTGCTTTCAACTATTTAAATATTTCACTGATTTTAATTCCATTAGGATTTGAAATGAAAGTAAAGATGGTTGCAGCAGTAGTAGTTGTTTTGTTTTTAAGATTGGGTCCATCAGAGAGGACATACAGATTAACTGGTTATATAAGGAAAATTTGGAAAGTTTTTTGCTTTTCTGAAGACCAACCAATTTACACCAGGAAAAGGAACAGATATGGAACTTATTGCCAGAAAACAGGCAGATCCTAGCATGTTTCAGCCGTTTTCTTTAACTAATGGAAATGTTTCAAGCCACATAAAAATACAGCATATGTGAATTAAGACGTGTACTAAGAACAATGGAAAAGAGGCACTGAAAGATAAGACATTGTTTAATGGGTTGTGTAATCTGATAGTTCATGTCATGTGATCTAGAAGCTGGATTTTGCAAGGTGAAGATATCAGTATAAGAAAGCAGAACAAAATGCATATTATAAATAGTCTCTGATGATGACACCTACAATGAAAAGCTAAAAGGAACTTTCGAGGAAGGAGTTCTTAGCAGCTCACCCTTATTACCGAATCTGAGCTGAACCCCTAAAGGAAATCTTTTCCAGCAGAAATTAATTTCCAAAGAACACATCTGCACTTCATGCAGACACAGAACAGAAAGAATAAGTTGCTGGAAACTCAGAAGTCTATTTTGCTGAAAGTGATGAGGTTTCCCAAAGGCAACCAGAACAGTTTAGAATATCTGAAGACTTGTCTGGTGGATCTGTTTTGCATACATAGTTCAACAGCAGTTAGCCTGACTGGGCTTTGGACACTTGCATAACTCAGAACAGACATCTAGGGCAGGCACAGCTATGTTTCACCTAAGCCAACTGGCCACCAATTATTTTGTAGTGGAAATGACGGGCAAATAAATGACTTTTGAGTAAAAAAATCTGTTTGTGACCTTAGAAGCTTTGTGCTGAGAAGTTCAGTTCCATCTGTTACTTCTCAGCAAAACACAGAGAAACCCTCCACCTGCCCCCTAGCCCAGTCATTCAACCTGAAAATGTTACCTACAGAAGAGTGAGTAAATGCTAATGCTTGGCCTCATGGCTTGATCAGCACAGACTTGGATACAAGATGGCAATTTCATAGGAAGTGAAACATTTCTGAAGTTACACAACTCATCCTGTACACCTAGCAGTCCCCAAACTATAATTAACTAACATATAAAGAATTTCTGGGTATATTTCATCAGCTTATCATTTTTGTGGTTATATCTTATCCTTTTCCCCTTCTTTCTCATGACCAACACTTAGGTTACAGCCTTTCAGAATGGAAAATGGAACTCTTTTATAAAAAAACACACGCTTGCTTTATGTTTATTGTCCTCTGTAGAACAAAGAAACAATAGCAGTAACATTCATGAATTAGATTTGTCCATTACCTACTTATATGTTACACGGCTGATATATGTTCTGATATAAAACCAGGTTATACCTTAAAATAACACAAGGTTTACAGATTATTAAAAAAAACAAACACAGTTAACTGAAGTCAAATTCCAAGGTATGAATTCCCTTGTAGTCAGTGACTGAGCCTCATCGGCCCTCCTCGTCATCTGTCTTATTGTCCATACCAGAAGGTTAGGAGTTGTACACAGGCAAGTTTACACCTAATCAAGATGTTTTCAGTGACGAAACAAATTGTTTAGCAGGATCTAAAGCCACCTGCTCTAGTAGGTGGAGCATTTGGTAGTCACCATGTGAGAAACAGATCGGCCTTGCTGATCTAGCACACACTTCTCACCTACAAATGGCCACAATACAGGTATCACTCAGATTTGCTCTACTATGTCATTGTTTCCATCCCAGCAACAGTGGCCAATTCTATTTTCTCCAATAGTTTCTACAACGTGTGTGTTTCATTCATTGATCTACATCAGTGAACTCTGTAGCATGAATATCTCAGCATCATGTTTAATTTGATGACATTCCTGACTAGAAAGCTAAAATATTGAATTTCATATCACAAGGGAGATCAAGCATACGAGGGTTGTTTACAATAAAAACAGGATATGGAACAAAACTAAATTTTGGCAAAAGAAATTAATAAATAAAAACAAGACAACCAGGACAAGCTGAGTTTGGGTACAGCTAAATTTATCAGTAAACCTTCAAACACTGAACTGAGATATGCATATGCTGAAATTAATTTGCTGCTTCTTTACCCTCATCTCTTCCTTTCAATGCAGATATTGCTGCTCTGTGACTCAGGTTAAATTACAAGTTTCAACCTGAGGACAACTCTGTACTAACAAATAAAGAAACTAAATCCACCTCCAACTGTAAGATGGTATTTAGCTGGGCAGACTAAACCTGTGGTTCCTTCCTCTCTTCCAGCCACCTCACAGTGTGAGTTACATTTCCTCATGTCTGCTGCCCACAAAAAAAAAAAAAAAAAAAAAAAAAAAAAAAAAAAAAGACACATGTCCATGCTGGCTTCTCAACGTGTTGCCACACCACAAAGGACTTAGTGAGGTCACAGCTGAGGTCATGGCAGAGTAAGGTTTCTCCTGCATCAGGAAAAACATGTTTTTAAAGAACAAGGATTGGCTTAGAGCTGGATATGGAAGGAGAGTCAGCCACTAACTCCTGCCAGCCCATGGAGTCAGAGCTCCAGGAGAGCAGAAGTGAGGAAACCTGCCACAGAACAGCAGCCCCTTGCTGCATCCTTCCCCTCCTCCCCACCTCCTGCTATCCTAGCACACCCTGGGCAGCTAAGAAATGCAGTAGGAAGAAAACATAATTCCTGTATCTCCCCATGACCCCTTCAGTTGTTTGCTACTCCAAACATCTGCCCACTTTTCAGATGCCCAGAGCTGGTCTTCAGAAAACCTGATTTTTACGTCAGAGTATCTCTCTACTGAGTAAAGGCTACACTGAAATACAAAAGCAGACTCAGAGTAAGATGCACATGTATGACACACCCTTTGAAGCAGACTGCATGTAGGAAATACCTATCTTGGGAAACAGGAAACTCTTGCAGTATTTTCATGCCTACAAATTGACATTGGACAAAGATTATATTGATACGTGGGCTTAAACAAATTTAGGAAAGATTGAAAACATATACACAAGAAGAGAGTTTCTTTATGAAATTAATAGTGCACTAGCATCATTAGGCATTATTTCAACACAAAAGAATTAATTATGCCTACAACTCTCCATCCAACTTATTTTCATTAATTTCTTCTTAAGTCATTTCTCTGGTCTAACAGGATTCAGAGGAAAAGAGAAGCAGCAGCAGAATCAGAGTACTAAGACAAAGTAAAAAGAAATTCAACTTAAAAAAATAATTTCATCTTCCCAACCATTCCTCATCTCCCTGAAATCCTGAAAACCTGACTATCACAGTGAGGGCTTTGTGGCAGAAGAGGCACAGAAAAGAACTAAACTGAAATGTGAACTCACTTGCAGTATATATAAATTTGCCACTATGGTCTTGTGCGCCCTATGGTCGCAAACTCTTTCTTATTCAGATTGGGAGTTTCAGGGGAAGGAAATATCTTGTCTTTGTTCTTTGGTTCTTCTGAACCATTTCACATTTCCCTCCTGCCGTTCCCAAAGGGCAAGCATGGACCAGATGTGAATGAAGCAAGTCACAAATATGACCATAAATACTTCACCATGCAAATGCAATTTCTTTAGCCACATATAACAAAACGCTGTACATGTCAGACAACTTATTCACACACCAGCTTTCAGCTAATCAGCACTAATCAGAGTAATCAGATTCACACTTCACTGAGCTTTCCCAGATTTATACTGCAGAAGACTTGCATTTCAGCATTCAGAACAGAAGTACCTATATGCTCATGAGCAGAGAATAGCCGGCCATATGGGGCTCCTAGGAGAAAAGAGCACTGGAAGTGTAAGGTGAACTTCAAAAAACAGTACAAATTAATTCCTGATGCCATCTTTTCCTCTTCAGCTAGTGAAGGATCCAGAAAGTAAAGCAGCGCCACTCTTCATCACTTTCACATGATAAGCGGAACAACAACATGACATTACCTGATGTTACCATACACTCTATGTAAAAATTATTTGGTTTTGATAAATATCTTGTAAGGCTTTGATCTCAGGTCTCATGAGTCATATTACAGATATTAATTTAGAAATAATTTGAAAAGGTCTACCAAAGTCATTTCTCTCTGCACTGCTATGAAGAGAGACCCCGAAATGAAGGAAGTAGAGACCAGTGAACTCTGTGTATGATCTAACCTAGTAAAACTGTTTGTTTAACATTATAAACAATGTATCAAAGAAGAAGGAAACCTTTTAAATT
Source organism: Chaetura pelagica (assembly GCF_000747805.2). Taxonomy (NCBI): domain Eukaryota; kingdom Metazoa; phylum Chordata; class Aves; order Apodiformes; family Apodidae; genus Chaetura; species Chaetura pelagica. The sequence goes on along the minus strand of NW_009951981.1, from coordinate 763,780 downwards.
GTATTAATTTAAGCAGCTCTCATGTACAAAAGGTATATAATTACAGGTTTTAAAGGGTGGGGATTTTTTTCAGTGAAGCATTGAGGGGATTGTTGGAAATGATGAATTGCCCAGAGACTATGAGACTTCAGTGCCCTTCACATATGTTTTTCTTTGCTGTAGAAATCAATTGGCAGGCTCAGTCTGAGATCACCCTCTTTCACCTCGACTCTAATTAATTATTTATCTCATCTACCTGTAACAACCTAAAATTGGGGCATTTCATCTAAATATCCTTTTTAGATAACAGAAAAAATGGTGTTGAAAGACATCCAATCACCATTTCTGTATTGTCTGTGGGAGCTGTGCTAAGATAAACTGACTCAGGATGGTGGTATTTCTGTCAGTAACCTGGGTGAAGCAAGTTTTCTGCCTTCCTTTAAAAATAAATCAATAAAAATTTAAAAGTGCACAAATAATTTGTGAGAGTTTAGTGGTGCAGACACTGTGCATAAACTTGGGCAAATTCTCTGGGAAGGAAACTAGTAATGCCTCCTATCAAATCCTACCTGTCAACTACCCATAATTTTGGTATGTTAAACACTGGAGCTGGCTGAAGACTAAGGTTTGTGAAGAATCTGCATTTGGGGAGAAAGAGGAATGTTGTACTTCCCTGGGAGAGAAGGTGTGACTTCAGGTCTCTCTGTTTTAAAAATGCTCTTTCAGTGTATTTGTTTCCATGAGATGAACCTAAAAGAACATTTGCCTTAATTCCCAAGTTTTCCTTTGGAAAAAGTTTATAAAGAAAATTCCATAATACATCAGTGTTTCACAGAATAAAGTATCCTATTAAGCTTGGGAAAGGGGAGTACATTGGAAATAATTCATGTTCAAGTGGGTGAAATACCCATATACTATAGAAGTGGGAAACATTCCTGTGCCTAAGTAGAAATATCCCAGACCTGCGTATGGATTAATATCCTGTGAGTGGCATTTGTTTAGATATGAGGTACTGACTTACACAATCTTCCTGACGTGCCTTGGGTGATTCTTACATCTTTATTGGCCATTATAACTATTAAATTGCTGATCTTCCTTCAGAAAGTTCAGGAGATATTAATGTAGTGTGAACTGCACCTTGCATTTGTGTGAACTTCCAGGACAAATATGAATGCAGCTCTTAGCTGTACTTAAGTAGAGGCAAATCTATCAAACATTTGCAATCAGATGTACAAGTTATGGCATCAGAGCTGTTTAACACCACCACTGACCATTTAATTCTTCTACAAGTTGCTACTTGTAGAAAGCAAGATGACATTACATTTTTCATTTTGAGGATGTGAATTTGATATTTCTTCTGTTTTGAGGTAGGATAAATTAAAGAAAACAAAGAGAACCAGAATAAATGTCAAGTTTCAAAAGTAAATTATATCATATGCACATGGCTTTTTTAGGCTAAGTTATATTTTCTTTTCTACTTCTCACACTTATTAGTGATCAGACACCAAAGTGAAAACATTTTAATACAGAAAAGTGGAGCATTTCTATTGCAAAATATTTCTCCACAGTGAAATGCTCACTTTCAGCATTTCTTTTTTTAAATTTATCTCCTGACATCACAGATGAATTTAAACATCAGCAAATTAGCAGCTTCCAGTGAGAAACCAGCCTGCCTGAAACACAGGTGCTTTTCGGAACTGACCAAACTCATCTTCATTGCTGTGGACACAAGTTACTAATTTCCTAAGGAAAATCTGCCAATGTTCTGTTGTGATTGTTAAGGATTTACAGGAGGACAGGAGAGGGGCACAGTGAAACGTGACCAGAACAGGATCCAATCTTCCCACACACACTTGAGCCCCAGGGAGAGCTGGGAGTAGACAGTTCCAGATGAAAGCAAAGAAATCAGGTGAGCAACTTCAAGGTAACCAGGAGACTACCCATATATGCTGGCTATGTGGCAGTTCATTAAAAAATGGAGGATATTTCTTCCACATTGAAGCCCCCTGATAGAGACCATGCTGACCAAAACCCAAGGGAAAATTTGCTCTTTGAAAGAGATACAATTCCAATCATCCCAAAAGCATTCTCTGTACCCCACAGACCATGCACAGGTCCCACCAATCTGATGACCCATCTCCTAAAAACCTAGAGGATCACCTCTGCAGTCCTCAGCAGCACCTTTTGCATCATTCCCTCTCTGACTAGGGTTGTGCCACCAGAGCTACTAAATTCCTCCAAGGCAAGGGACCACAGCAGTACCAGCAGCCACAGACCATGGGAGAAAAAAGGCCACAAATCATAAATACCAGTATAGTAGTTTAACCCAGATGCAACCTCCCAAAGAAATCCTCACCTCATATGCAGGTCAGTACAATGCTAGACCCATCCATTCACTGGTCAAACTGAAAGCTCTTGTGGTATTCTCAAGCTGGTCACATAATTATGTTTTGAAGTTATACAAATGAAGTGCTTAAAGTATGGAGGCTTCCTTTAATTTATCCCAGTCTTTCATCATCAGATACCAGGACTCTCTCCTGGATCATCACAACTCAGCTCTGACAGCCCCTGGCAAGAGACCCAGCCTCATATGAATTAGTCACTTATAAAGCATCATCTACTCTTACCTTTTCCACACTGCAGGAGCAGCTCTAGCCTCCTAATATTGACTAAACCTGCTAATGACCCCCTGCTAATGATACCTCTCAATGACCCCTGGAGATATAAGCTAATGATATCTGCTAATGAACTGCAGCTGAACTGCACCTTCTGCTCATTAAAAGCCAAAACCCCCTAACTTTACTGCCCTTAGGTAAAGCCTTGGACTATCTGCTCACCCTGGTATTAGCAGGTCAACTTGCAGAAGAAAAGCACTTTGTATAAGAAGGTGGCAGAAGTGGCACCTCTGGGTTAAATAGAGGGTTAGACTTTCCCATCTGTGGTCTTCTCAAGAGGCACCTTCCCCCTAGAAGGAAAAGATGATCCTCGGATTAACCTAGGACATGAGGGGCTTGTGTTGGGTCTGTGCTCTATCACAAATGTCGAGAGGCACTCTGAGATGCCTTTTTTTGCATCAATTTAGCTTTTCCAACTGAGGGTAATATCTTGTTAAAAAAGTAAATATTACTTTCTGAACATGAGATACAGTCAGTAATGAATCTCCAAGTCAAAATACCTAGCAAAGGGAACACAGGACCTATGAGGTGTTGGAAAATTGTTCTGGTGTAGCAATTTTTTTCAGTATTTAGTATGCAAGAGGGAACCCTTACAAGCTATGGTGATTGAGTTTTTTAATCATTAGAAAGAGAATTTATGGAAGGAGATTGAAACTGAGTGGAAAGGTGGAGAAAAGCCAATATATTACAGTCAAATAGGAAAACTATTAAAAGGCTCTGTGATAATACCATGATAAAGCAGATTTCTTCCCAATCGAGTTTCAGGAAAATCCTTGTTAAATATCACATCTTTCACCTCAGGATTCATTAAGTTGCTGGTAGATTTAACCTGTGCCTGGAGGTTCTCTTGGAGCAGGCCAAGGTGCCTGGGACATTATTACCTCTGGAGCCATCACAGCTAATTCAGCAGAGTTCACCAGACAGAGCCCTCAGCTGATGGCAACCCTAGTGTGGTCACTGCAGTAAACTCAAATAAACTGCGGTGTGTTCACATCTGTGGACACGTGACCATTCCCTCTGCCTACTTTGGCAGCCTCAGCCTCCAGGGTTTCATGTGCCAAGGGGGGACACATTCTAGAGCAAAGGCCTCTTTGAATGTTCATTAAATTAACAGGAGAATAAGTTTAATCCCTGTGGACAAGGTACCCCCACCTGTGGTTTTGCTAATAATCAGGTGTGCAAGGAAGAGTTTTGTTCCCACTTGCTATTTAATTTCTGTGAGTCCACAGCATCCAGAACACCTGAAAATTGAGGTTTTTCTTGTACATGGCCTCTTTGGTCTCAGTTCTGTAGTTTTTACAGAATTTACCCTGTGCTTTTCTCATACTGATAACTCAGGTGACCAAGACTTCTCCCTAGCTTAGCTGTATAAATGAGAAAATGAGAACACTGGAGGCTCTACTCTCCAAAGACAGACATGGCTGGCCAAGCTCATATGTAGGATATTAATACAGAGTAAGCAATGCTGTTGATTTCAAAATGTATAAGAAGGCACGAGAGATGGGGAGGGAAAAAGAAACACAGAAAGCCTGAAAAACATTTGTTTACTGTGCTTCCCTGCCATAAACATTCCAGCAGCCCTGCCCTGGGATCCTAGCACCATTATACAGCTAATGTTGCTTGATTACCCACGCACCACTGCAGCTTCAGCCTCCCAAGAACTGAAATCGAGTTTTCTATTCTTAGCTCATGGTAATTTAAGATCATTATGGAGGTGCTTGTATTCCATGAGCACAAGAGATAAAGGAAGCAATATAACTTTAATGAACAGCTGAAATAGCAACCACAGCAGGCTCTGTAGGCATAAAAAAAATTTAAAAAATCTTTTCTCAGACGTTGTCTTGATTTCTGTCCCACAGGTCTGAGTAGGTAGTGCTCTTTTTATGTTTTATGAAGATATTCACACACATATGCTTAATGGAAGCAAATATGATATGCTATTTAATAAGTGTGGGTACATACTAGCCTGAAAGGTAGAACCACGCAAATAATGGAATAGGGAGAAAGGAAATGTTCACCTAGGTCCAGGATAAATTATGATAAATGACTGAAAATAATACTCAGCTTAAGCTAGGTAACCATAGAGGTTTGCTTTTTACATAAATAAATGTATCATGTGCCTAATGTTTCTCACTTGGACTGAAAAAATGGATGGATGCAGATGTAACCATCAGAAGCAGTGAGTGAAGGAATAAATGCAAAGCATTCTGGAATGTTTCTGATAAATGTTTGCAGGCCTCAGCTTATTGATTGGGTGCTGCTTTTCTGTCACTGCTGTTCATTAAGGCTCTAATCAGATCATATGGTCAAATCCTGCAGCCCCCTCAGAGGCATTGGTTGTGTTGGCTGAGCAGAGTTTTAGAGGGAAAGTGAGTTGGGCAGAAAACACAAGTTTGGAGCTGTGGATTTAGGGAAACTGCCATCCTTCAGAAAAGCTGTCAATTAAAGGACAATTTCACAAAAAACACTATGTGGGTGACTACCTGCATCCAGGGCTCCTCCCTACTTTGTACACTCCCTCTGTCATGAGTTACAGGAAATAATTTACCTCCAGAAGTAGAAGGCAATATCTGAAGGCAGCTGTGGACAAGACTGGCCTTCTTCTCAGTGTGAAAATTTGTCCTATTACTTTTAATTCCTATCTCATTAAATCACAGAAAAATATTCAGAAGCTAGTAGAAGTGGTCAGAATCAAGCATATTTTTAAATGAAGTTGGAAATTAAATTTGGTCCAGTAGTTTCAAAACCAAACAGTTCTTCATTAACTTATTTTGCTCTAAGAAAATTTTTTTTGTGTATTTTTCACATGGTTTTCAATTTTCTTTTGGCACACACTGATCATTTTTTCCAATGAGGAGAGAAGAGAGGAAGGAAGAGTGAGGAGAGAAAACATCTGCTTAGGATAAAGGAAAAAAAACCACCAACCTTTCAACTACTAAGAGTTTATGATTTCAAAATAAAGGGAATATTATGCTGAAAAAAAATCTCAGTCTGAAAAGCTTCTGACAGTGGTATATAATTAAAATTCAGAAAGTGTTTAAGCATAATTATTGCCATGACCCAGAACCTTCTCATAATAACTACCTATACAACACCTAAATATCTCTACATAAAGCTAAGGTTAAATTTATCTCAGGGGCATACTTTCCCCTTTGTTTCTGGGAGAAGGACTCCTTCATGATTGTATATGGACACTTGATTTTTGAAACAGCTAATAATTATCACAGCACTAACTTGGAGTGCTTTTATTATCGACCTCATTCAATGCTTAAGTTCACATCTTCAAAGTAGGCTGGCATTAGATTAAAAAAAAAAAAAAAAAAAAGCCAGCATATTTCTGGATGAAAATATGCTAAAGGCAGTAAAGTTTCAACATTTCTCTGAAAGTTTTTGTTCTTCCATTTAAAAGAGAAAGGAAGGAATATCTGAGGCAATCATTCTCCACAATAACAACAAAGTTGTTTTTGAAATATCCTGCTCTGTGCTGGGAAAGTTAGGATGGAGAGTTTCCTGCCAGCTTTACTATTCACCCACACTCCTCATCTGTACAGGGAATTTCATTGCTGTCAGTAGAAATGCAGGTCCACTAAGACCTACGTTACCTCCTGAAGATGACACCTAAGGACTTTACAAATTGTTATTAAAATTTTAGAAATGTAAGGTTTTTCTGCCTACATGAAGTACCATTTGGGGCAGAGAAGGGAGTAGGGTACAAGACAGCTGGAAAATGATGACATAATCCCATTTATGAACATATGCTGTGACTCCAGCCAGTAAGACTTCCCTTATGATCCACAGTATGGAACATGCTTTTAGAGGCTTTATTTCTGCCACTCTGTGAACTGAGACAGTGAGATGAACCCATACAAACTTCTTCCATTACCTGTCATCCACTCAGTGCTCCGACATCCAAGAGACACAGAAAACTGTGAATCAAGTTCCCTGGCACATGCCCTGGAGGTTGCTGTGTTTCTTACTGGATAGAGTTTTCCAGGGAGCTGCTGTGCAGCAGCTGGATCATAAAATATTCCCCTCCATCCCCATTTATTTGCACTCTGGAGAAAAGTCAGAGGATGCCACCAAGAGCCAGAGTGACCACCAGATTACAATATTTGGATGTTTTAACCTCCCAGGAAGACTTTTGTCATGTTTACAGCTGAATGATAATCTTTCACACTGTTTACAAATGCAGCAGCCAAAGACAGCAGTGATTACAAGCCAGGATATCCAGGGATCAGAGAAACCTGTAGGAACCTACCGTGATTCTTGTGTATGGATCCAAAAGAGAAATCTTGAACTTCTGAGTCCCTCTTTTTGCGGGTTTTCTAATGAAAGGGCTTTACTCCAATGTCAGGTACAGTACATGGTCTTCCCAACATGACTGTACCCTTGTCCTCCAGTCACAGACATTGACCTTGGGGGTTGTCCTATGTCCCTGAGCCACAATGAACTGTACAGTCAATTCAGCCAAACCTCATCTTTTTCTTCTTTGAATAGGACTGAAAGACCAGCAGTTGGATGGTTTCTTTCTCCTTAGATCAGAAACCTCATGCTAATATGACCACAGTGATAAGAGATTGTACTTAGATCACTCAGCCCAACACCCAAGTCACTGTTTTCCTTTGGTCAGTTGAGTTCCAAAAAAACCTCGCAGCATAAGTGGTGGTTTGGCTCCTCAGCCTAGTCCCTTTCTTATCCCAGTGTATTTTTACTTCCATGAATGGGGAGAAATTCCGGCACAGGTGAGAGCAGAATCCAAGCTCTTTTTCACGGCCCAGCTCACAGTCATGTTCCTAAGCAAGATCACTGTTTTCTTTTGAGCATTAGTGTATCTGGTCCAAATTTCATGCCTTCCCATAAAGTACCTTGACTTCAGGTAACCAGACTGTGTTGGCAAGCCATAAGAAAGGCCACTAACTCGTGTTTTAGAAGCTATTTTTGAATGTCTGGCTCCACACTTTTATCTCTTGAAATTCCCTTCATGGCTTTCTGTGGCTCCAATCAAACTCCCATTGATTTCCTCAGGAATTGGATCAGGCCTTCTGTGGTGCCTGCCAAAACAAAAAAGCAGAATGCAGTCAAATGTATGCATCAGGAGAGCTGCAATAAAACCTGTTGAGATGAAAATGTGGTTCTACTCTGAAGACTGCCTCTGTCAGTGTGGTTGTGGCTTTCCTTGGTTGGCTCTTAATCATCTCCTTATCATCTACCTTATCATCAGTGCCAAGTTTAATATTTTAAACTTTGGATTTTTATTTTTTTTTCCATGAACAACAGCCCTCTAAAGTAAACTTGGGATTAGGAAAGAAAGCTTGGTCTTGTGGTTACAACAGGCTAGTATTCACTTCCATTTCTGCCACAAACACCTATCACTGACCTCCAGTAAGTTGCTAAGGGACTGATTTTCAAAACAACTCTGGCAAAGAAATTTACATTAATAGGGAGAAAGATGGGTCAGACTTAAGTGTCACAGGAAAAAAAAAAACCACAACTGTTTTCCTTCTCCATTTCCTTCCATTTAGTAGTATTAATCCTTCTTATCCATCAAGTCCTTTAAAACTGAAGTTTTTAATCACAAAGAGACACTTCTACACAGGGATTGTACAGTGATCTAAGAAAGCTTTGATCTTGACTGAGTCCTCTAAGATGACATCAAGCTGGAACAGGAGCAAGGGTACACCTTGAATGTTATTCTGCTCCTGGTTTTGTTCAGCCAATTAAATTTAGACACAAATATAATAATGAAGCATCTTAAGAGTACTCCTTCCCTGAAACTTTTACCAGTATGTTATTTAATAAAATATTACCATCATCATCATGAACTGAAAATTAAGAAATAATTCAGTCTGATGCTGAAAATGTGCTCTGGTTCACATGCTCCTGTCTATATTAAGAGGAAAAATCAAGTTTTCATAACATGACTAAACACACATCTGCTAAATAAGTCACAATTTTCAGTCATATATGCAGTTTATTAAAATATCAAGAAGGTTATACACTCCAACTATACCCTGAAGTACCACTAGTTAAAAATATGTCCTTGGGCAAATCACTTTTCTTCTAAGCAAATCCATTTTCTTCTTTCCTTCCTTCCCAGTTTCATCTACATTGTTGTAAGCACTTTTGCGTGGTGACTGGCTTTCTATTACTGTTCCTGCAAATCTTCCCAGTGTGGTCCCTGTTCTTGAAAGGAATTTCCAATTGCGATGCAAAAAAAGAGATGATTGTTCTGAATATATTCTACATAGAGTAATTCTGGGAAACTGTTCTATCTAGAAGTATTTTTACCGGTCCGAGAGAATCATATGCACTAGAAAAAAAAGGATATTCTTCTGTTATAATCAACTTGGAGGAAATCCATTAAAAAAATTAGATGTCCTTTTCTGTTTTAAGTTTACCAAGAATTGGAACTAAACACATGCCTTCTGAAGAAATCCCTTTCTCCCTCCAGCCATCACACTGCACTGAAATAAAACAGATGTGCTCAAATAAAAAAATCTGTGCTTACTTGGGATTTTTTTTCCTTGCCCTTATTACCAACACATATGACTTGCACCAATACAGGTAAAAGCAAGGAGTATTCTTCAGAAGTTTCCCATTGCTATATTCTGCCAATACCTGCTGTGATTCCATTCCTTTAAATAATGGGTTTCTTGTGTTGTATTGTCAGATCCCAGCTGCACAAAAGCCAAACTCAAAACTCAGACATTCTTAGAGATATAAAAAACCTAAAAACCACACCCCAATACAAAACAGATATTTACAAATTCAACCAAATATTAATATTTTCAAGATTTGTGGTCAATTAATATTTTTTCTATTAAGACAAAAATATGTTCTTTAGAAAGTATCAGTCTTGATATAGGAATATAAAGTACTGTTTAAAGCCTCATTCAAATATCCCTTCAGAAATAAGTTCTCATGATGGGGTTTCATAGTTTCACCATTACATTAAGAAAAATAAGTTGTTTGTAGAACACTATGCAGTTCATAAGTTACCAGTTATAAACTAATCCTTGATATCCAGTTCAAATCCTAAGGGAGGCTTCAAGGCAGCCACTTCTTTTTGGCAATATGGTGATGAAAGATATATTGTTGAAAACCATAAAGCCTTGGGAAAAAATTTAGCAAACTATCTACACAGGAATGAAATGTTGAGAGCTTGGCTCATCAGCTGGAGCTTTCTGGAGAAGGAGGGGCTGCAAAAATCTTTGTACAGGTTAGCTAAGCAGCTTTGAAAACAAAGAAAAATGCTGCATGTGAATTATTAGAAAGGTTTTCTTGTATACTGCAGGTGCTTGTTTTCCAGGGATCTGCAGGTAAAGATCAGGTGTTAAATGAAAATAAACTGTTTTGTAAGTTGTTCATAGATATTATTGGGGTTTTGAGACACCTGGTCTAGTGGGAGGTATCCCTGCCCATGGCAGAGGGATTGAAACTAGATGATCTTTGAGGTCCCTCCTAACACAAACCATTCTGTGATTTTATTATTACTACCCTAAATGACATTTGCATTCAGAGTACATACATATGGGAATACATTTAGAAATTCCCAGGAACTTCTGCTCATAAGGAAGGATCATCACTAGCAGAAAAAAACTATATACAATAGAGCATGTACGTGGCACTGCACAAGCATCCATTGCCCCTTACTATGCCAGCCTAGTTGCAAGCAAAGTAAGATTGCTTTTCCATAGCACAGAGAACAGCAGCAGATTTCACCAGAACCAGCTGCCCCTGCCCTCGCTTCCTATCAAGGCAGAGGCTCTGGCCAAAACAAAGCCTGCAGGATTCAGCAATGCAGCTAGATACTCCCTTTAGCATCAACTGTAGGAGAAGCCAAGGTATTTTAAAGAGAACATTTCAGTCTATAAGGCTCCATCACAGGTCATTTTATAAAAGAGTAACACTTTCCCAGACATAAAGAACATTACTAAACCCAGGCTTCCTTAAACTTTTGTACTAAGTGAAAAAGGCTTAATTCTATTCTCTAATGCTAGGAAAGTAACTCCCTGAAAAAGCCTGTGAGACTTTCCATGCTGCCAAGGCCACAGAGTCAGCAAGGCCTGAGTTAGTCTATGCCTTTCTTTTTTCCCAAACCATGGTGCATCTACTTACTTATCCCATACACCCCTGGGACCAGCTCCTGTGGGCCATCCTGCATGGGAGCTGCAGCAGTGGTGTCTGCACCCACTGCTGAGGACAGCCTGGCACATGCTGTATGGACATGAGTCCATACAGCACTGACCAAGCCAGCGTGCCCTGAGTAAGGACGTTCCTCACTATGGCTGGAGGATTCTGGGTGCTGCTGTTAGACACATGGCCAGATAAACCAAGACTACAACCAGGCTTTGGATATAAACATCAGCTGTGACATGATAATTTTGTCATGTTAACACCTCAGCTAGGCATCAGAAGAAAAGAAGCCAAAATCCTGGAGCTGAGCAGTCCCAGAAGCTAGAGAACATGGAATCAGATCTGAAGTTTATGGCAGTGTGGGTTCTGTACACAACCTACTTATACAAGATGATTTATTTTTAATTGCAGACTAATTCATGGAAAGACTTCAGAAAGCATTTGATATTTTTGGCAAAATCCTGGTCCCACTGAAACCAGTGACAAATCACCCATGACTTCAATGGGACCACACTTTAAGGCTTTGTTCCTCCCATCTCAATACAATAGCACTTTTGCCAATTGCAGTAATAACTTTTGGTTATTACTGACAAGAGACGTTATTAACAGAAAAATCTTCTTAGTGGGTTCATCAAATGATTGTACTGAGGAAAGTTTTGATATAGTTCTGTGGTCATATCCTTCTGAACACGCACTTAGTGGCAGTTAGAAACATATGTTTTTTATAAATTTCTCATTCGGAAACAAAGACTGACAGTAAAAACCAAAAGCTTTGATATTTATATAAATTGCTAAATGGTTGCACTGGAAAGTACATTTCAATTAACATGTCACAGTGCATCACAGTTGTTTTAAAGTTTGCCAACTCAACTGATTCGTCAGCTCTGTGTAAGTAGTTTAGGTTTACTCTAAATCTTTGATATAGAAACCAGTTTGCCTCAGTGAGTGCTCTTCAACAAGTGGAGGTTTTTCAGATCAAATTATTTAACTCGGATCCAGAACATGCAATAACATTAGTACTATTTCCACCCTGTTACCTACTTCAAAACAATGCCATTATTCCCTCTTGGGTTTATGTTAGAACTGGATTCCAGTAAAGCCCTTTAATGAGATTTTATATAGATTAGTTACCAACCAAACACAAGTTTGCCCATTTGTGTGTTAGCCTTTTTGTTTCTTGTGTACTCTGCTGCCGCCTCTAGGACAACATTATAAAACTGGGTTTTGTTCTAGGGTGAGCAGAGATGAGTTACTTCCATACCTCAAATAATGCTATAGGAGAAAAATGAGACGATTCTAGTTATATTATTTGCTAATTATGGAAACTGAAATGAAAAAAGTGATAGTAAGTGTCATGTTCAGTTAAAGAAAAACAGGTCTTCCTAACAAAGACAAAACTGTTCTATTTTAAGTCAGTGTCTTTTCTAGATTTATCTGATTTTTTCAACTTTTTGTTGTGTGGGCAAATAAGAAAAATCTCTTTAAAACTTATCTAGTTTTCATATTTTCCAGAGATCTAAGACTCAAGTAGATCAGCATGTGTAAAATGCCCTTTAAATGTTAGAAATTGCCTGTGAGCTGGGAACCAGACAATGCACTCTGGTTCTGGACCTTCTAGTAATACATCAAAATGCATTGACCAGCTCACATCCCAAAGGGCACTTATATTCATGGAGAGATTATAGTGTATTTGCTGATATTGATTGTACCAGGTTGGGGGTTGATAATCTCAGAATGGAAGAATGGTTGTCCTTGAGCAAGAAGAAAACAGTGTGCCATCTCATGCTCCTGTCACCAGCTTGGTGCTGGGGCAGATCTTGATGTGCAAAAATCAGTGGTCAACATGCACCTTTGCCATTGTAGCTTTCCTGGCAAGTGTCAGTAATGCTAGTACTCGGGAGACCTAAGATAAAGGAAATTGGATAAACAGTAAGGGAAAGCTGTAAAAAGATCAATTTGGACTTGAAATTAGCTAGCAGAGAGCTCATGCTACACAAACAATTGCCATTTCCCTGCAATATTTAAATAAAATAACTACCAATCCTGAGAAAAGTTCCTTCCTGTTTGAGATTGTCATCTCCATGGCCCCACTTGGCTGCCAAGGGCTTCAGTCACCTGCCTGGATGCTCTAGGCTAGCAGGACACATTTGAAGCAATATGACCTTTTCTGCCTAATTCCACAAACAAGAGGGACTTTTGCTTCAGATTATAGCCCATCATTGGCCAAATGATATGCAAAATTGCCTAAAAGGAGAAAAAAACTCTCTGGTTACTCTTTTTTTGGAGGTATCTTATTGAAAGATGTAAATCTGCTACATTCACATTTAAGCTCAAATTGACATTTCAGTTTCTCTTCTCCCTGAGTCAGAGCCAGCTACAGTTCCTGCAAAATGCTATTACCTTATGAATACACTCTTGCAATTTTGACTCCTCTGCAATAAACACCCACTAATTAGTAAAACTGACTGAAACAGAGTCATGTAAACACAGTTTCTTTCACCTATTCATGCTTCCCTCACCAGACATTTTGCCCTTCAGATGCTGATATTTTCCTGACTCAAGCACACCTTGTCTCCTTGCAGCCCCGTGACTGTCCTGTCTGGACTTCCAGATCTACCCCACTCTCCCAGTGTACATGTACATGTAAAGGACACGTTATCCTATGTACATGTCTCATCCTATGTACATATCTCTGCCACTTTTGTTCTTTAGGTGGTGAGATAACTTTATTTTTTTCTTTTAACTGTTGATCCTGCACATTAGCTGTGACCAGAGCCTAATGAAATCAATGAGAGGTACACCGTGGTCTCCAGGGGAGTTTGGATCAGACTCTTACAGTCTCACAGGGCTACTGTGCCTTGTCCATGTAGAACACACGTCAAAATATTGACTGATCTGCCTAAAAGGAAGATCCCAGTGAAGACAGTGAGAGTTTTGCCATTGAGTTTGCTTAGGACAGGAACACATTCTGCTCAACTTTCTACAGGCAAGATGTGTGTTTATGGAAAGTAGGGTTACTGAGGCACTGCTATAACCAGGATTTCCGTATGGGAAACAAATGGTTTATTGAATCCAACTTGCCTCAACATTAAAAACAGAAACATGTATAAATCACGTTAGCTGAAAATGTGTGGAACACCTTCAAATCTTTTTTACTTCTTAGTCAACAAATATTTCCTATGTACTTTGCTCTTATATGAGAAATACTAAACCCCTTGATTTAAAACTGAATAAATAAATTGCAACCATCAGAGAATGATTATGGAAAGTTATGCCAGAATCTGGTGTCTTGTGGTCACTCCACACTAAGAGATTGCTTATGGTGCTATGTTTTGTTTCCTTTTCCATTATTATTTTAAAGAAGGCAATTATTTCTGAAGTCATATGGAAAGAGTTTGATTAAAAGTATATTTATATAAATGAGTATTGTCCCAAATAATGATCCCTTCTGAAGAGGGGCAAGTCCATTTTGGTTTGTGTCTTTTATTTATTTATTTTAAAACGAAGGATTGTTTCTTCAGAGTTTTCCCATTACACTAAAGAGTGATATATGAGCAGCATGAAAAATGAAAGCTGGCAGAAGCAGACGAAGAAAAAGAAATCTCCATAGGAGTCTGGATACAAAACTACAATTGCTGCAAGTGATGAATGCAAACCAGCATTCTTTTCGAATGCTAGCCTTTGAAAAATGCATACTTGAGAAGCACATCTTAAAATGTTTCATGCATGAAATATACATTTTCCCTTATGCAGAAATTATTAAAAAATCCAAGCTTGAGGCATTTTTTTCGACTTTTACCTACTCATAAAAATTATTAGTGTTGCTCCATTTTTATGCAAAGAGTTTTAAGGAAACATAGGATTATAGCAGTAGAAATGCAGAGCAAGAAGAGAGTCATCTCCAGTACTATTCCCAAATCTACCACAGGAAAGAGCAACCCAATGGTCTCTTTCAACACGCAAAGAGGGGAAGAGGTGTAACATGCAGAGGAGGCAAATAAGAGCCAGGATTCTTTGGTCAGATATTGTTCATTCACTTTTGAAATGGGAATAGAAACAACTTGCATCCCCTGGGTATTGCTAAAGACTTAATTATGGGGTTTTTTTTATGATGCTTCAATTATACTTGCATGGAACGATAACTGCATATTGCCACACACATACAATTATTCATTTGTAGTCTAGTAACACATCCAGTATAGTCTTATCCTCTGAGAAATGATAGACCCCACCCTACAGAGATTACAATAATAATAATAATTCATTATTGTTGAAAAGTAAGATAATCATATCTACCAGATGGGCAATTTGTAGGAAGTTATTTGTTGCTTTTTGTATAGGAATACTTTTATTTGCAATACAGGCTAGTTTGTGCAAAGTGCCAGTAGATGGAGCTAAAGAATATATGCGCATTTTCAGGTTTTGGGGGGTCAACAGGAGAGTGTTACCTCCTGCTTCGTCATTTGTACCGTGATATGACTGCAGTTCAGATTCCCATGAAGCTGAACCTGTTATCTAGCCATAATTACACTGCCATATTTGGTCTTGGTTCCCAACTGCACTGGAGCACCAACTCTGCCAAAAAGTGGCTCATCACTGCGTATCCTGCAAGGCTCCCTGAATCTTCATCCTTCTCATGACTACCATAGTCCTCTCTCACTGCCCTTCCTGAAATCTACTGTAAGGTAGGAACTGGATGCACCAAAAGAGAGATATAATGTGATAAAGCTAGACTAAATGCACACAGATCTGGGAAGCAGAGAGAAGGGATGGGGCCAAGAGGGATAACACCTGCCATCATGGAGCCTTGCAGTATCAAAGGCAGAGCTTCCCATGTAGCTGAGACTTCTCCTTTGGTTTTAATTTTGTGCATATACTATTAATAAACAGAGAATACTTCTAGAAGAAAGCAAGAGGATGGCTGTTGAATTAAGCTATTGTTCACTCTGCAAATTCTTACTGTACCAACACAGTGGATGCTGCTCCCTTTTCCTCATCCTTTGCGTCTACCATGAGTGTGTGCCTGCTCAGTCACACAAATTGTCTGTGTCCCACTTGACAGCTAAATAAGGGCAAAAAGGTTAGGTGGAGCAATTTCTAACAGGCTTTTCTAGACAGATTGCTGGAGGAGTTTGGGGATAAAGTCCCCAGGCATTAGCTGCATGAAAGTTGCTGTTGCTGCTCCACACACTGCCATGTGCTGACCCAGCTGATAGCTCTTCACAAGCTGCATAAACCAAGAGCTTATTTATAGCTCTATAAATACATATACACTCCAGTGCTTAAACTAGGCTATCAATGACTGCTAAAGGAGGAAGTGGCAACTTTTTCCAAAGACAGATCCTAAGCTATGTAGGTCTTTAAAGGCCAGAACTTAGTGCAAGTATCTTTTTTTTTTTCTTCTTTTTCTTTTCTTTTCTGTTTTTTTTTTTTTTTTTCTTCATGTTCCTTGAACCCCTTCCTGGGAAGATATATTAAGAAATGCTTTTTCCCTTCCTATAGTGCCTGACAATTAAGTGACATCCTGGTAACTGCTTATGAATACAGAGGAAGAATTTGAATGCTGGCACATGGCACACACTTTAACTGTGGCAATTGTGCAAGCTCAGATTTATTGGGATGGTCAGTCACATCAGTCCAGACTGTCACATCCCGTTTTCAGTAGTGTCACATAATTAATCTTCTCTTGACTTAAGAGTCAGACCTCATCATTCTAAATACCATAATAGATTTTTAAATGAGAACATTAATAACAAGGTCTCTCTATTATTTACCTTGGCTAGTATAATGAAAGCTGAAAAGGAGATGGCTACTCCCAAGGGCAGGCAATGAGAGGCGTAAGAAGGAAATGAAGGTTGCTGACCTTCCTGTAGAAGAACCCAGGAAAAGAGGATGATTTAGAGAGCTTCAGTTCATCACTGAAAAAGAAGTTGTTTTAATTCCTATTAAGTACTTTGGAAGCCCTTCCATACAATGGTGATGAGGGCCATAGGCATACTTAGATATCTCTATTAAACAGTAAAAGCATAAAGGTAAAATATGCCAGTCTTGTTTAAAATGAAGATAACTACATTGAACTGGAATTTTTTCTAGCAGTAATTGGACTAAATTATTTATTTAAATTTGACAATGTAAGAATGCTGAGCAGGTTCTTTGCAAATCCCCTCTAGTTTTTGGTTGTATTAGAAGAGTTTATGCAAAAAGCCAGAGGCAACGATTTCATCTCAAAAGACTTCACAAACCTGGAAGATTATATGATACTTTAAATTATGTGCCTGTATCTTTATTCTTTCTAAGATCCACATAAAAGACAGATATTTCTGTAGATATGGGAACACAGTACACAAGGCAATGAAAGGGTGACATCTCATTCATATACTAGATGAGAACAGAAACAGCAGAATATAAACCCAGCTTCATGACAATCACTGCAAAAAGAGCAAGACAGTAGAAAAAACAACCTCCTTTAAAATACAGGGTTAACATGTTACTTTTCTGCCTTTACACTCTGTTAAACTGGAAGAGCTAACATGAGCTGCATTTTGGAGTTCAGTCCAAATTATCCAAATATCACAGAGAACACAGAATGAATAAGTATCATAATTCCAAGCAATCCATGCTGGGGTTTTTTCAGGGAAATGCAGAAATGGGTCACAACTAGAGCTTTCCTGAAAAAATAAAGAGAGATTTTTCTTATTGGTGTGTCCTAACCTGAGTAGCAAAAAGGAAGAGAAACACTTTCCCACAAGGATGGCTCAACTTGGACTTGAGTCTTCTGGAATTACATGTTGTGACTGCTGGAAAAAGCTGTTCTCCAGCTGTTTTCTGAAGGGCTTCAAACCTGTACCAGAACATGGAATGGCAAGGAGAGAGGATCAGACATCTTCTACCAAAGATTGCATTCTTTGGTATTTCACTACTATTTACTACCAAAGGTTACATTATACAGCTGGAAGCACAGAACCCAAGCCAGGTTTATTCATCTGTTAGTGGGGGTTGGATTATCCTCCCTGTGAGCAGTGAGCAAACACAAGAGGAGAAATCTTAGTGCAGAAGAATTTTATAGAAGAAGTGGAGATGCACCAGGGTGAATAAACGCTGCTAAAATTGAAATTGCTGGAACCAGTAGAAAACGTGCTCAAGGGTCAAGATCTATAGAGGGCAAGTGCCTGTAACAAACTGGAAAGCTATTCCTTACTCCTGCATAACAGTTTGAAGGAAAATGTCCCTGAAAGACTATATAAATATGCCATAGAAATTGGCCAGAAAGATCTTACCGTGCAAATGCCAGTGAAGCAAAAATTATGATAAACAGGGTTAAACACAGTGCACAAAGAAATTCTGACTAGAGTCATCAGCAAGGAAGACCTGGGCATCCAGGCAGTTCAGTCATATTCTGAGATACCTGAAGTCACCAAACATACAAGAGATTTGGAAACTCTTTGCAGAACAATGTGCTGGTCTTGATTACTTTTTACAGGTGAATCCTCCAGACAAGGCAGAAAATATGTCAAATGTTTTATTGTTGCATACACCCTTACAACTTCTCTATTTTTTTTATATTTTCATGCCATCTCTTTTAATAACAATGACAGCAGTACCACAGCTGGGAGAATCAGAAAAGGTGACATAAAATATGGTCAGTCAAATGACACACTTTACTTTTATTATTTCAAATGGCAAATTTGATTTGAGAGCTTTTGGGGGTACTATTTTTAATTTATAATGAAAGAGGTTGAAATTGATGAATACCATAGATCATTGCATTTCAGAATGGCACCTTGAAATGTTAAAAGTATTAATCTAAGA
The DNA here is from genome assembly GCF_000747805.2 of Chaetura pelagica. NCBI lineage: Eukaryota > Metazoa > Chordata > Aves > Apodiformes > Apodidae > Chaetura > Chaetura pelagica. Next base: position 745,181 of record NW_009951981.1, on the reverse strand, counting down.
TGATATACTATATCCAGAAACTGAAATGGGGTAATATGACTTTTCCTCCTTCTAAAAGTTTCTCAAATGGAATCCACCACAGGACAATACAGTCTTCTAGTAGGACTAAAAAATTGCTGTCTCAAATTTAATGCAATTTCAAAGTTACTTCCCTTTTGTCCTGCAACTTGCTAACAGCAATTCACAAAGCCAAAGTTTTCACAATTATATCATCATCATTATGATATCTCTTTCTATGGCACACTTTCTCTGATGATTTCTAGAGCATTTGCAAGTTAAACAGTGGTAAAGTCAAGCATGCTTGACTCGTGGCAGCAGCAAAAGGGAAAGGTTATCTTTTTGAAACCATCTATTTGGTTTCATGTCTGCTGAGCAGAATGAAGGACAACTCATGAAGCAGAGTAGAGGAAAGGAACACAAAATAATCAGGACAAGGCTGCCAAACACTTATTGATTACCTCAGTATCAGTATGGATAGGAAATATTGATAGGAAGAGAGAAGTTTACTGTCGTCTTGTTTTAAAACCACCCAAACACCCTTGCTAATCTCAGGAATAACTATATGAAATACACATACCTCACAGGATGCAAGCTGTTCTAAGGAATTTCCAGTCTAAACTGACATGACAGTCAGAAAGTAAGAAAGGAGGAAAATTATAATATCCAATCACAGGCAAGGATTTGAAGCAACTAGAGATTATATGCAGTTAGACTAATTCCTATCACTGGAGGGAGATTAGTATTTTAGCTTTGCTTGTGTGCCCTGTGCCCCTGTGTCACACATGGTGATGACCCTGTGATGATACCCATCTCTATCTACTATGGATAGTGGCAGAGCTGAGAAAATAATCCATCTTCCATGCCCAAAGCACTGAATGGAGTCACAGATAAAGAAAAAAAATCCCATTTGTATGATCCAGCTCTTCCTACAAGATATATCCACTATGTCCTTATCTGCTACAGGATTCCAAGCACACAGCTCAGAGACTGGGAGAACTCTGGAGAAAAATACACACAGTTGTGGCTGCAGCAATATTATATCACTTCTCCAGTTCCTCCCAAACCTGTAAGGAGTGGTCAACCTTCCTTTTATCCTGTTCGAAGTCCCAGGGAAGGCAGCAGAAAGGGCTGTCAGGATGTAAGACTAAGACCATGTGCTTGGAGAGGTTCCTGCACAGAATTGTTCTCAGTAAGACTAACTACTCATTTATTTTGTCTGTAAAAGATGGGTCTTAAAGCCTCCCAAAAGCATACTGCACACACACGTATACATGCAAGGTTCTGTCTTTCAAGACTAACATCCCTCAAACAAATACTCCAAAGTCCATAGGCATAGAATCATAGCATCGTTTGGGTTGGAAGTAACCTTAAAAATCATCTACTTCCAACTTCCCTGCCATGGGCACCTCCCACTAGACCAGGTTGCTCCAAGTCCCATCCAACCTGTCCTTGAACCCTCCCAAGGATGGTGCATCCACAGCTTCTCTTGGCAACCTCTGTCAGTGTCTCATCACTCTCACAGTGAAGATTTTTTCCCTAGTATCTAATCTAAATCAAGCTTCTTTCAGTTTAAACTGTTGCCCTTGTCCTATCACTACATGCCCTTGTAAAAAGTCCCTCGCCAGTTCTTGCATGCCTCTTTCCTATTACTTTCCACAAAGCTACTGCACACTGTTCTTTGTGCTTCTTCAGCAGAAAAAGTGGGTGGCATACCCCAGAGCAAGAAGTTAGAGTGGACCTGCAATAGTGATTTAATGAATGGCAAAAATTATCTCTTCCCTACATAAACTAATTTATCATGCCAGAAAGAACAGAAGTGGCTGTAGCAGTGGAACAGCTCTGAGAGTGCAAAACAAATCTTTTTCCAAATTCCCCAAAGAGAAAAGAACAGCCCTGTTTAACGGATCATGATAAGTCACAATTGTCGTTACTGCACTTCAGGGCAACATGCCTTATTTAGCTCTTTAACCTTGGCCTATTTGTTATCAGTACGGTCAAGAATAGTTTGTATTCATTAGGAGACCTGTTTATTTTGTAACATAATCCTTTCCTTTGTTAACATGAAAACGCAGACATGAAGCACTGGAAGGACAGTTCATCAGGTTTGTAATGTTATTCTATAAAAAATATCTCTAGATAAATGATTACCGGGATTAAATTTTATGGGCTAAATTCATAAGAAGTTTCAGACTTGTTCCCATATGTTTCTTACATAATAGGAAACATGCAAAAGATACTTAAAAGTGCAGTTCCAGGTCATTCATTAAGTGCTCCCCTACTCTCATACTTCTGGGCAGTACAAGATATTTTTGTATATTTTGTGCATTTACTCATCTTTGGAGAATTCGTTTTAAGCTTGTTAAAATTTTACTGTAGTTTGAAACCAGATTCTTACCTGCATTCCTTAAGGATTATTTATTTTAAAAAACCAAAAACAAAAAACAACAAAACAACAACAAACAACAAAACCAAAACAAAAAACCAAACCACAACAACAACAAAATACCCCAAAAAACAAACCAAAACCACCCCAAACCAACCAAACAAAACCCCAAAGAACACAAAAACAAACCAAGCTTTTTCTCCTCTCTCATCTTGCTCATACCCATCTCCAGGAAAGACTTCAGCTTGTAGAAGAGAGAAAAAAAATTACACTGGAGCAGGTCGATACTGTTTGACTGCACCAAAGTCTTGCATTGCCACAAGTGGCTCATGATCCCTGCTGCGTCCTGGGACCCTCAAGTCACCAACTGAGAGAAAAAGAGAAAGCCCCCACAAACTCTCCAAAATATCCTGCTTTCCTAAGTTTCAAGATGGAAGAACTGGAAATATGTGAAAGTTTCTAGTCATCTTGCAAATTCCTATTAAGATTACTTCTTCAATCTGTCCTTGAACAGACACATTTATCAAGATAAACTAGATATATTACCATTATGCAACATCAGAAGCAGCCTTTCCAGAGTCTTGCACTGGCTAGTGTTTGGGGCCAGGTTAAATAAGGAATGTTAACTCTTGGAAATACAGATATATGGTCATGGGGATTTAATACAGCTTCTAAGACTTATAACTTAATTCCATTTTTAAGTGCTCAAATGTCTTTTTGATCTGGTGCTGCCACATATTTGCACTAATACAAATGAAAAATTGATGTTTTTTTTCTTCCACTTCTTTGATGTGGACCTTTAAAGCTAGCAGAGGAAGAAAAAGCGCAGCCACTGCACCTCAGGAAGGTTTTCTTCTGTGTGAGCTATGAGCTTTGCCCTCCTTCCTTCCGCCTTACCTTTGTGGAGGAAATAGTACATTTCTATTTCAACACCTTTCCTGTGTTTAGAGATTAGCAGCCATTTGTCCTCTTAGCTGAAGGAAGGACAGACCAAGAACCCAAGCACACAGGCTGCTGAGGACATTTCATATGCAATAAGAAAGAAGTATCTGTTGGCTCTTTGTGAGTGAAAAAAAATCTGCAACGTTCATATAAAGCTGAATGAACTTTTGAACCTGCAGTGCTCATGTTAGGAATATCTTGTTCAACTATTCCTCTCCTGGAATGTTTTCTATAAAGCTTTATAATGGAACACACAGTAAGCAGAAACAATCCTCATCGTTCACAATTATTTAATCTTGCTCACAGCACACAGTCAATCCCTGTTGCACCTTGGATTTTAGGTTTCTTTCTCCCCCTGCACTGGACAGATACATGTGGGTAGGCTTTGATGTGCTTGGACTTTGGCTTCTAAAAGAGGCAAGGGAAATGTACCTGAAACAAAGTCATTTCTGTCTCTGCAACAAAAATATTTAATGTTTAGTCAGGCTCTTGAGACTTTTTCAAAAGAGGAAAAGTAGAATTCAGCTTAGAGCTTTAAATGGCACTTTTTTTATGCTAAGGAAACAACAATGTTGCTCTTTGCCTGGTAGGTCAACAGGTATAGCTCATAGTGCAAGGTTATTAGGTGGACTTCCTAAAAGCTGGTTGGATTAAACTGACTATGTAGTAGGTGGCTGACTGCAGAATTTACTGTTTTCAGGACAGAAAGAGGTTATGAGAGACCAAAAGCTCATCTCAACCACTCTTCTACATGAAAAGCTCTCTGATTTCA
>NW_009951981.1:726617-741011 GCF_000747805.2 Chaetura pelagica | reverse complement strand
GCAGGATTGGGGTTCCATGAGAGGAGCCATCTGGAGCTATAACCACACTTAAGGATCTCTGGAAACGCCTTGTGGGTATCCTTTGTGCTTCTGGAAACCCAATGCCATTGAGAGGCTTCACGGACTTTTGTTCTTTAAAGGAGAGCATAACTGTGGTTGATGGAGGGCCAGCAGGCCCAAAGGGTGGTTGAGGCACAGTAGCCTCTGTAGCCAGTGGCACACAAGAGAGTATTGTGTCTCGCCTGAGTGTCTGCCTGCTGCTGACTCCTGACACTGGACAGAGACCCATTTATAAGAAGTGCTGGCCCCGTGCCAGGGACTGTCTCAGGGCTGAAGCACACATCTCTGGGACACTCGCACGATGCTGTAACCAAGATGCCCCAGGAGCAAGCAAGCCATATTTCACAGAGCATCCTACACTTTACTCTGGGGCAAGCGGACACGTGGTCCATAAGTGAAGTGATTTATGCCCTGCACATGAAGAGCTATAGTAAAAAGCTGGCTTTGGCTAGAATGGCACCCACTCCAGAATTTATCCAAGTCGAGTATTGTTTCCATTAGATAAACCTCTAGGTTTGGCATCATTTAAGAAAGAACAACTTCACAATGAAAATTCTCTTCTCTTTGGAGCTTGACGTGCACTGTTATGCCTAGGAGCTAACTTCCCTTTTCTCCAAATCCATTTTAATAGGTTGTTCTGTTTTCAAGCAACAGGGATCCAAATGGGTCAGTGTTTATTTATACATCTGACATCTACCCTTCTGCCTTGTATGTGAAAACTGGGATTATTTCCAGGTTTACAGCCTTTTTTCAGTGACCACAAATTAGCAGCTATCCTACTCCACAACTTCAGAAGGTCTCAAGTTGTTGGGGTTTTCTTGAGCTGCAGTTTACCTGAATGTCACAGCAGCATCTCTACAATTAAAGAAATATAAGGCTGTGTTACACATTTGAAAGAATACAGCACTATGAGTGTTTTGATATTCTGTTGATTTCTGGATGAAAAAAAAATGTGAATGTAAAAGTCTCTGCTTCAAAATCACTTTTTTTTTGGTCATGAAGCATGCTTGGCAGTCTTTAAATATGAAATGAGAGAATTATTTAAGCCAGCAAGCTTGACAACTCCTATAGAACCTGTTATGATTCTGCCTATATTTAGCATTACAGACTGGAGCATTTTTTTAAAAAACACCTTATATTTCTCCATACCTTAAAAGCAGTATTTTAAGGAAGGATCAGGCCAACTGACTATATGCAAGCAAGCAGGCAGCACCGGCATAGCCCAAGGTGTCTAAGAAGTTTCAGGTTTACTGTACAGAGGAGCACTATCAGTGATGGGAATCCTGGTCTTCCCTGGAAGCACTGGCCTTCTATCACTGCTCAGAGCACCACAGCAACCACATGGAATCATAGAATCATTTGGGTTGGAAGGGACATTTAAAGGTCATCTAGTCCAACTCCTCTGCAATGAGCTGGGTCCTGCACTTGGGCCACAACAACCCCAGGCAACGCTCCAGGCTTGGGAAAGTGTGGCTGGAAAGTGTCTGGCAGGAAAGGACCTGGAGATTCTAATTGACAAGCAGCTGAATATGAGCCAGCAGTGTGCCCAGGTGGCCAAGAAAGCCAATGGCATCCTGGCTTGTATTAGAAATAGTGTGACCAGTAGAGAGGTGATTGTCCCCTTGTCCTCAGCACTGGTGAGGCCACACCTGGAGTACTGTGTCCAGTTTTGGGTACATCAGTTCAAGAGAGATATCGAGATGCTGGAGTGAGTACAGAGGAGGGCAGCAAAGCTGGGGAAGGGCCTAGAGGATAAATCTTATGAAGAATGTTTGAAGGAGCTGGGAATGTTTAGTTTGAGAAAGAGGAGGCTGAGGGAGACCTCATCAGTCTCTACAACTACCTGAAAGGTCATTGTAGAGAGGTTGGTGCTGGTCTCTTTTCACAGGTAATTAGCAACAGAACAAGAGGGAAGGGCTTCAGGCTGCAACAGGGCAGGTTTAAATTGGATATTAGCAAAAAATTGTTCACAGAAAGAGTGGTCAGAAGCTGGAATAGGCTGCCCAGGGAAGTGGTTGAGTGACCATCCCTGGATGTGTTTACGGGTCGTTTGGATGTGGTGTTGGTGGAGATGGTTTAGGGGAGAACTTTGTAGAGTAGGAATGATGGATGGTTGGACTTGGTGATTCCAAGGTTCTTTTCCAACGTGAATAGTTCTATGATTCAATGATTCTATGATCTTAAATTAGATCAGTCCTTGGCTTGAATTCCACATATGAATGAGTTCTTATGAAAAGCAAAACAAAAGAATAAAACAACCCTCCAGTCCAGGCACTCTCCACATATAACATGAGCACAGGACTGTCCAAGCTCTCATAAAGACATTCAGAAAACCTGGGGAAATACATGAAGTTATGGCTGGAATTGAATTACTGACTCATTTAATGGCAGTCTTCCCTCTAAGTCAGTTTCAGCAGTATGCAAGTTCAAGGAAGGAGGTAATGAGATCAGGGAGTGATAATGCACATCAGATTAAGTGTGTGGTTAAGGGAAAATGCAACAACCAAAAAGAAAACCAAATAAAATTCTGGGCTGCACGACAAAGACAACAGATCTTTCTCTTATACATGGGTGAAGCTGCTTTTAGGATATTGTGTATGACTTGAGGCCTGCCTGCTATGGAGAGAATGATCAATCACTTCTTTCTGTTAAACCTCAAGAACTACTTCCCTCGAGGTCTGAAAGGATAAGAAAAATAAATCCAAGTGTTTGAAATTTAAGATTGTTTGGGAAAATTTTGCCTATTTTTGTACTTCTATCCTTTGATTCTCCACAACATTTTGCACTAGGTGCTCCTGGTATGGCAACACCAATCACAAAGACCACATGTGAGAGAATTTAAGATACAGGGTTTAGAAATTCCTTATATCTCAGTTCCTTAAGCCCTCAAAAGTCAAAAGAGGCATTAACAACTGATAGCATTGAAAGGGAGGCTGAGTTCAATCTGGAAATTTCAACCACCATCTCTAGTCTAGATTCAACTGCCATTACAGAAGCACAAAGTATACCTCCAGTACAAAGAAAAAATAAGTAAAAATAGTAAGATATTTTTCCTCTGAAATAGCTGAAATGTTTCTTTCTTGGAGCAAGGAGTGGAAGGAAAAAGGAGTTGGGGATTATGCTTCTGAAACAAAGCATGGTGGTATAAGCTGAGCCCATTCCCTCCTGAGTGTTACAGCTTGATGTCCCTCCCACCTCTCTCTCTTCACTAAGCCACTTTCCCGAGAGACCCCACAGTGCCTATCATGTGTTAGGTCAAAAGAAAAAATACTGATAGTAATGGCCCATAAAGAGCACAGGGGCATGAAGCATCCAAACCACATCTGCCTCAAAATACTACTAGGTGTCACATAAATAAGAGACTGCATCAGACTACATCTAACTCAGTATTTCAATTCAGTGCATTTAGAGTTTTAGATGTGGGTCAGCTGGATTAGAAATGATACATTTTATAATATTTTCCCCCACTGCTAATTTAAAAGACTATCAACACTGAAAGACTTTCCCCTGCTAAAATGATCAATTTTGCAAAAGTTGAGTGTTGCCAAAAGGTTTTTGAGGACTTGTCAGTCATAAAACACAAAACAAAAGATCATATGACCATATGAACAAAGAGGTCCAAGATGCAATTATTAGGGCTGCTGACCTCTCCTTCACCCTCTGCCCGCATAAGGGGAAGATGAATGCCCCTTACTGCATTAAAGAGAGAGGTCAGGCTGTACTTGGCCTGAGAAAAGACTAATCAGGACAGTCTAGACTTTCATCTGCATTGGAAGTCTGAAGAAGAAAACAAAAATGATAAGTCTGAAGTAACATCACAGTTTGAAAGTAATGATGTGAAGACTGAGGATAAACAATCTACAAAGCATCTGTTTTTTTCTCTGCTAAAGGCTCATTTCTGGTTTACTGGCTATCCCAGGTCCTCTTTTTCCCAGCTCATGTTTTTTTATTCCTTCTGTTCATTTCCACTGATTTTGGCTTACCCTATCAGCAATTTAGCAAAGGTTGCCTTAAATTGAGGTGAAATACTAGATTTTACAGAACCTTTGTGCAAAATCATATTAGTAGTAAGTTTGACTTCAGCATGTTTAACTGCTCTGCTAGACTGCATCCTGAGAAAGGAAAAGCAGAGTGAGACAAGAGTACTTTAACAGCATTCTGGATCCACCATTCCCCAGGATTTTCTCCAATAAACATCCCCAGAGCCAAATACTGGGAGAAGCCATGTGGCTGCACAGCTCTCCTGTCCAGCTAGTGAGTCTCCTGTGCTGTGCTAGCTTGTTGGAACTGTGAGAGTTTAGTGCAGAAGAGGAATCCGCATGGATATAATCTTGCTGACCTGGTCCCAGCTCCTCCTGCTCACAACCCACTCCGGGGAGATTTTTATGTTGACATTGTCTGTACTTGTTTTCATTTGACTGCCATAATCTCCTCCCTTGCGGATAAGCTATGGCACAAGGGAAATGAATTTTTCCTGCATATGGCTGGCTGACACTAAGACACAGATGTTTGAGTACTTGCAGTTCCCTCCACCTTTCCTCTTCTCCCTCCCATCTACCTCTTATTTTGTAACCCTGCATTAATTTGTCTAGAATTAGAGACTTTGCTTAACCACACAGAAACATGTGGCTTAACACTGGTGGCAGGTGATTGCAGCTGTCATTTCAGAACATGACAATTCACTCCTACAATACAAAATAAAAATAAATAAAAACCAAAATAATCACAAAACACCCAGCATCACCTAAGATATGATCCCAGACATGAAGTCCAGATAATACGCTGCAGTTATTCACTGTCAAATGGCCCCTCATGCCCCCAACCATCAGGCATAAAGAAGCTGAGCTGTCATCTAACAGAATGGTCTTATAAATCTGTTCTATTGGTTTTTTTGGTGGTGCCTTTGCTAAGGAGGTGAGATGGAAGTTCTTCAGTTTATTTTACTTCTCAGAGTTTATGGAGCTTTTTGCTCTTTTTACATAGCCAATAAGGTGACCTTTTGACTTCTGCAGCTATTCTGCAATAAATAAAGTGCAAAATCTCTCTTGGCAGGCAGTCACTTTGCCTACATCTATTAGCACTCCAGAATTTCAGAATAGTCTTACACCAGTTAGTTTAGTGTAAGCTAAGCAAAACTTTCCTGCATTGCATTATTTTTTTGCCTATCGTTCACCATCTGCAAATGGAGTACGAAAGAATCAACTTCCTTAAAACAGCAGCATGTTCTGTGTAGAGTGAAGTATTGTTAAAAATACGTGGGAACAAGGAAACAGTGTAATCTAGTAGTCTGGGCTGGGAACTCTCCAATGCCACTTTCACCAGATTCTTCCTGGTTATTTGCAAGACACAGTGCAAGCTGTGAGGAGGCTTAGCTGAACAGGGAACTGGCACCTGTTTGCACCCCAGGACACAGTGTGTTTGTACTGATACTGCTTCAAGTGTGCTCAGAGAGAGTCTGGCACACTTAGCTCCTGGGAGAAAAAAGATAGGCCTCCTGCCTTTCCTAATTCCCACTTGCTTGAGCTACAAACAGGCTAGGCTGCAGCGCTGAAAAGATGCTCCAGAAAGAGTGAGGACATGGCAGTTCTAGATTTATGGGAGGCACCACAGCAGCATGGAGTCCTTCAGGAGTTTCTCCAAGGGCAGTGCCCTCCTCCACCTCTCCATGGAGAGCTAAACCTGTTTGTCACAGGCCAGAAGTTTGTCTCCATTCCCAATATGTAAAGTAAGGATAATAGTATTTATCTCACAGGGAAGTTCTGAGGGCTTAAGTAGTGTGTATACAAGGCTTTCAAAATATAATCCAGTCCAAGGTCAGACCTTCTTTCATTTTACAGAGCTGCCTTTGCACGTGTGCACACACTTCCAGGGGAGCTCCAACATCACCGCAGAGGTGGCCATCCCCTCACTGAGAGCCACCCCATTATCAGCTGGTAATCAGAATGCATAGAGGCAATCAGATCGCTTACACTGGCATGATAACCTGCATTTGATGAATCGCTGTGTACTGAGCAACATCATCCATCCTAGCCTGTTAGAACACAGAGAGAAGCAGTGAATTAGCTTCACACGGGAAATGAATGGTTGGTCCAGGCACCCTGATAAGGTGAGACGCACATCCCGGTGATTAGCTGGGTCGGTACTAAAGAACATTAGGAATTCATTTCTGCTGCTCTGATTGGTAATTAAGTGACTCGTCTACTGGCCGACAGTCCTGTATGCTTCCCCAGGCAGTTGTTAGTTCTTCGAAAACCACTCCTGACAAAATGAGGTTTGCCCTTGGTACACAGATAATGAGACTCAGCTTGACAGGTGTGGCGCGATTAGAGCCCCGCTCCACCCGGCTCTGCCTGCCACAGCCACCCTGCAGTAAACACACTCATTACATCCCCCTGGTCCCTGGAGGCAAAGCATGTTTGACATTATTAATTGGCTTTTCTGTATAAGGAGTCAAATAGATGAAAAGGTTTATCAAGCTGAAATAATTAATTTTGCCTGAATTCGCTGACAGTTCAGTTCTCCTGCAAAAAGACCATTTTAAGGGTTTGGTTTCTCTTTTATTTTATTTTTTCCTTTTTCTTTTTTTTTCCATTTTTTTTCCCTTTTTTGAATTTCCAGCTTCAAAAGACATAATAGTAGTAAAAGTGGAGCTTTTTAATAAATTTTAATTAAAGGAAATTTAATTAATTTAGACCTAAGAAAGGGTGTGTGCGGGGGGGAACTCCTATCTTTGTCTATACAGAGGTCTAGATGGTAGAACATATCATGGCTTAATAATGCATTAATTTTAATCTAATCAAAATATAATAAAAGAGGTAATTATGTTTAAAAATTATCATGCTCCAATATTGGTATATTTAAACACTTAATAGTTACACTGCTTCCAGTTAGCAAAAGTTGTAATTGTTGCACTCAAATTTAGCTTATTTAATGATAGGGTTTATATTCATGAGGTTAATTGAATAAATCATTGTAATAAGCCATGGTGAAACTATGATTATCTATCAGGTTCTAATTTCACTTTCAAAAGGAGAAAAAAAACCTCAGAAGTTATTTTCTTCCTTTCTCTCCCCAAAAGGCAGTAGATACTCTCCTCAAAAAACTTGAAGCTAGCATTTGCTTTAAGAAAAACCCCAGGAACATACTTCTTATGCACCTTTCAAATGACACACTCTGCCTGCCAATGTCACTTAGCAAATGTTTAAAACATTCCACATTAAAACATCCAGATAAATATTGTGTAATTATGTGCATTTTGTCTGTTTACAAGCCCTTTTCTACTAATGAAAACATTCACTTTAGAATGACAAAGGCATAAGATTTGAAATTTCAGAAAAGCACATGTAATATGGAGGAAAAAGAGGCATAGCAAACTGGGAAGAGCAAGAGTGTCAGAGGTGCTTCTACACAGCTGCTTTTTATACATCTGCTGATGTACTTTCTTGGAGATTTTTAAAGGAAATCTTCACACCCATCTTTTAAAAATCCCTTTGACCTTTTCTGACAAACGTGTGCATATTACTGAGAAAAGTTCTCTTTGTAAACCAGTTGTCTAGTAAACCAGTTATTTCTGCCGAAACCTCAGTGGCCTGTAACCACCCTACCACTTCATACAGTGTGTGGACTTTCCAAAACATTCAGAATGTTTCAAAACAGCAGCAAGGGAGTTTTTTCTGCATTTTAAGTGGACTGCCTACCATCAAACACTCCAGACTTTGTTCAACAGTGCTATAATTCATCAACATCTGTTTATTTGTCCTAGTTAAATAGAGAAGTTTAGGAAGCCTTGATTAGTCCTCCAGCAGAGACTGAGGAATAACACACAAGTGTCAACATGTCAATATATTTTTCTTGTCATTTAAGAATATTTGTAAATTTTATAGTCTCTCATGTCTATATAAATGTATTTCTGAGCAGACTAATGGGAATCTGTAAAACCAGTATTATACCTGTGAAAGTGAAAGGCAACCCAACAGTCACTTTTCATGGAAGAGGAGACAACTCTCAGTGGAGAGAGCAACAGAGGGGCTCCTGGAGTTAACCTTGCAGTTCGTGGTGTGACCCACTCATCTTTATGGACCCACAAGTATAGGAGAAAACAGAGGGAGTGAAGGGAAACCTAGTGGGACACTCCTTAGAAATCACATCCCAAATAACAAATCCACAGCAAAAAGCTGCAATATTTGCCAGCAAGTTAGCATTTGATTCCAGAATTTTCATCTTCCAAAAATACAAACATCTGTGCACTCAGAGTGGAACAGTCAGCAAATACATCGAAGGTATAAGAAAATAAGTCCATTCATTAACAGCATAATTTGATGCCTTTGCCACACTTGATGATACTTACCATATTTTCTACTTGCATGTACTATATTAAACTTACTAATTGGCTACTTAATAAAGCTCAAAGGATGTTATGTTTAAGTAACTGGGGAATTGAGAATTGGGAGAGAGGAATGGGAGGGATGAGTTTAAGCTGATCTATGCTTATTGACTAAGTTTTTTTAAGACTTTAGCTGGCATTTTCCATAAGTACGTGTAATTTCTGTGTCTTACAGATATGATTTTGCATACTAATTCTAAAAGTAATTTATTTAGGATTTGTAATATTTTATCTCACACTAGCAAATCCTGTTTTAAAAAGTCTGGCAAAAACCCTCACACAACTAAAGCAAAGACTTCAAAGCCATATAACACATTGTTCTGCTAATAGAATTAATAATTCTACATATTATAGTACTTGTTTTCTGCAACTTTCTTTGATAAAATTCTCCCACCTAGAAGGATTTTCAGTCAATGTGGTCAGTAGAAAGATATCCTGGGGGAAAGCACATCTGCCCACAGCACCTCCCTTTCATTCATTAACCCACCAGGGGCTAACACTAATTAGATCAGGCTGCTCATTTTAAGCTGATAATTGATTTAAATAGGTTGCTCATTTAAAATAGAATAAAAACCTGCTAAACATTTGGTGCTTAGGTTTTTTTCATCTGCAACTTTCAATTGCTTGTGCAACGTAGCATAAAATGTAGAGGTCTCCCTTTGCTAAAAAGGCCATAAAATTAATTACAATGAGTATGAATTGTGCAGGGTGGGAGGGTGGGAGAAAATGAGTGGGGGAGTTAACTGGTGATGCCTAAGAATCAAAAGCAAAAGAGCTTATTTTCTTTAAGCAGAATTTCTAAAGTAACTTGAATGTCTGAACCAGTCAGTTTTACAGACTTTTTTATCCCATAAGAGAAGGAACAGTTTAGCATGTTCAGAGATGGTCCATCCATCTTTCAACTGGCAGTGCTGGGTGCACAAACATTATCACATACTGCTAGATGTTTCCATTGTCTGTCTTCAATTAATTAATATCTCAGCCTCTGTCCAAGCAGAAATACAAAGTCTTCTTAGAACAGTATTAAGCCTCAGTCAGAGCAGAACTATTCACTTGGTGAAGTTTCAGATCAAAAACTTCAGTCGCATGTGTCAAAAATTTACAACTTGTTTCTTCCAAATCTAAATAAATCATTACCTTTTCAGTCAGCTGTAACTATGTTTGTTTGTACAAGGCTCAGACTTCAGCCCAGGCTAACCCCCAGCAATTGCTGTTTATTTAGCCTGCATTAAGTGTCTAAATCTGCAAGATACCACAAAACACAAGTAGCAGCAGGTACAAGTAGGCTGAAATAGCAACTTCTGACAAAGCTGCAGATATTTCAAAGCAGGATTACCGGTGGACAGAAATAAAAGTGGCTGCAAGCTGCAGAGATTGTCAGCACTGTTATTTTCTTTTTAATCCCACTCACTAATAAAGCCAAGTCCTCACCACTCCATCCGCTGCCGCGGTCCCATTTCTCACCCCATTTTGGGAAGCTGCCTCTGCACCGGTGGCATTGCATTTTCCCTGTTATAAATGGCATTCTTTCTCCTGCTTCCAACAAATTCAAACCAGAGATTCAGGTTTTACAGATCAGGAAGTTCAAGAACTCTCTGCCTTGAAAAACTATTCAAGAGCACTCACTAGTGGCTGAAACTTAAACCAGCACCTCAACAGGCCATTACTCAGCCTGTTTCGTTCATGCCTTTTTAAATTGTAGGGAAGACAGCAAGAAGACAATAAACACCCTTTTGATAATTCTCTATTCAGGCACTAGATCATTTTCTCAGTTAATGGTAAACATTATATACCAGTAAGTAGTTTTTCAAGGCAACCAGTTGTGAAATACATTGAAAACAATACCAGTTCCCCAATCGCTATCAAGGAATATTGAAGATAATTCAATTGCTTTCATTTTACATGAATGCCTGAGTTTCTCCATTCAATTTTGAACAAAACACATGTTAATAAAGCAAGCTATTTTTAAAGGAAGATGCTAATTTATTCCTTTGCGCTTCAGTTTCTTACTGAGCACGTGCTTCTTGTGTTCTCCCATTAGGGGCACTAATATATAAGCATGCAGCACGTGAAAATGCATGTGAAAAATGACTTTAATTGACAGTCTGCTATAACAGGAGGGCACAAATAGGGTGAACTTGACCACACTGCAGCAGTGCACCCGCATTACTTGCACTAAGCTCCCAGTGAAAGAAGGCATCTGAAAGTGGATAAGCAGGGTAACTGTAAAACTGCAGTGCCCAGAGGGGGTGATTTTACAGAGTTTCCTCATGCCACCTCTCTAAATGGCAGAAACCTGTGTTGGTCACCTGTGGATCTTCGGGAGTACTGGCACCCCAGTACACAAGGGCTGGGATGGCTACTGGTAGCTGGACATCTGGCACAGAGCGGAGCTCCGTGACCAGGGTGGGTGAGGGCAACGGGCTTCTCTTTGAACCACAAGCTGCAGAGGAACAGATTGCTGGCTAATATGGAAAGCTGCCTGTATCCCAGATTAACAATGAGGTAATTTAGAATTTACATATGTGTGGAGAGGGACTCTTGTGATCCCAAGGTACAACAATGGTACAACAATGTGGGCGATAGAGAAAAGGTGAAGCAAGGAAGCCAGATAAGAGGGAAGCAAAGTGCCTCTGGTGCTGGTGCCAAGCGAAGACCAAACAAAGCTCCAGGCCCAGTTCAGCATTAAGTAGGGGTGTTGCTGGAACAAGAGAGATGTGTCTGAGCTGAGGAAAGGCGAGTGCACAGCCAGGAACGTTGCAAAGGTCAGTGAAGCAGTTTGCACAGCTGTGTGTCCAAGTGGGCTCCTCTAGCCCCACGTCCTCACCCCTGACATTTCAGTAGCTGAAAAACAGGCTTTGCCTCTGTCTTTTCACTTGCTTCAACACCTTCAAGTGCTACTAGGAGCTGAGAGGTTTTAGCCAGGATGAGGCTAAATGCGATTGACTCCCCGTTCAGCCCTGTCTTTAGGAAGCTTTAGCACATTTTCTCCCATAGCAGCCGCTTCGATGTGCTCTCTCAGACCTGAGACACAGAGGCAAGAAGATTTACCTCTAGTTGCATGGGTAGTTGGCAGCAGAGCAGGGGATTGCTGCTGACTCCAGGCAAATGTTTTAAGCAACCCAGTGTCCTACCCAAATGCCAGACCGGGGCTGGAAACAAACAGGCTTGTATTCATTCACCATACCCTCAGTGATGAGGCAAGAGCTGATGGCAGAGAAGCTGCACAGTAAAAACACAGCATCGTTCCTGAATCCTAATATATCCTGTGTCTATTTTTAACACTGGCTGTCCCACTTTGGCCTCTCCTTGACACAGGAGTTTTGGAGGTCTGGGAGGAAGCTTGAAACTGCAGTAATCTCTCCTTCACATTCTGATTAAGGTTTGTATCATCTATCCAATCTGGAGTAGCAAAAACAACTACATTGCAGAAATACAGTTTGTGTATCACACATGGCCCAAGCAGAGGTAAGTGGGAGTAGCTTAAACCTGAGAACACTGGTTCTTCCTTGTTTAGAAGCTATTCATGTGCTGAATTTGCCAGCATTAAATATCACCTGCCAGCATATGTCCAGGGTTGTATGTATAAGTGAAGACCAGTGTTATTACATTGGACCATTTCAATTGTGAGGCTACATGTTCCTTTCTTGTTTTCCAGAATAGGATACACTGCTCCTTGTTCGGGGAGCTGATACATTTTTCTGTGCTTCCATGGGGGAACCATCGGGTTTTCCAGGAAACCCATTTAGATTTCTTTTCTTTGGAAGTCCAGTGTTTAATTTCTAGTTTAGGACATCCCTCAGTAGTTCTAGAAAAAGGCTGCTGCCCGGATTGCTGCTGTAATTACTGAGGTTCAGTAAAGAGTGCTAGAAATGACGTTTACAACCAAATCCTCGGGGTTACTTCAGGCACAAATGTTGGGTAATGGTTGACTCACTTGCAAGCAGTAATCTCCCTTGCACAGAGGCGTGGTGTCCTCTTGAGAGGAGGTAAGAAGGTAAGATAGGTGCTCAGTTTTACTAACACAGCAGTTTGAGCAGACATTAAAGGCTATGAGGATTTTTAAGTGCTTCTCAGTCACAGTTCTTAGACTCAAGAGCACTCGAAGTGAATACCTAAAAGAATTTTCCTCTTTCCACTTCTCCAAAAAGGAAGAGATTATAGTGACTTCAACTTTCTGTTTGCATGTTTGCTTTTTACTTTTAATCCTGGGCATTTAAATTACCTGTATTTTGGAGGCCAGCTGAGCAGAAACACGCAACAGGAGCAGTGTGCTTGCAAGCAGATTGTGCAACTGTTTCTTTTGTGGTGTGTTTTCTTTTGTATCTCTGTAGTGGTAACTGCTCTGGATCCCATTCTAGGACACAAGCCAAGAATGAGAAATAAAGCTGCAAGCGAGACAACAATTCATAACCACAGTATTGTTTGACTTGGAGTACACACCAGGGTAAAACCTACAACAGGAATACAAGATGTTTTAAGTAGCAGATGCTGATTTTAATCTATCTGGTACTTAGAGAGTCCACCTTGCAGAGCTGCACGTGGCCCACAGAGCCACAAGGGACCTTGCAGAGGAATTTCTTCCTGGTTATGTCAGTGAGGAAATGACAGCAGAAGCAAGTGTTGGTAAGCACCCAGGGTGATCAGTAGAGTAAGTAGGATGCATATGAATATATGCTTTGTTAGGAAAAGGGACTGTGCTACCACTGAAAATAGGCAGCAGCAGATTAAGAAGATGAATGGTCAAAATGGGGAAAAAAATACCTGTGTTCTAGTTTGCTAGGAATTTTTAGCCAAAACCAAGACAGTCTTTAAACATATACACTGCATGAGAAGAAAAAGATGCTGCTTTGGTGTAATTTGGAAACAAATAAACAAACAAACCATGGGCACAGGAAAATAGACACTAAGGTTTTGATTCTGCTTAAAGAGGAGGAAAAACACTAACAAACAACTGCTGCAAAACTCCAACATAAATGTAGGATAAGACAGCAACAGACCATAACCATCATAGTGTTATGAAATTGTATAGATGTCTTAGAAACATAGAAAAAATTTATCCTAGATTTAAAGGAAATTAGTGTAATACAAAGTAAATGCATAAAGAAAACATATCTTGAATTTTCTGATAATTGCTAAGGTTTACAATGAAGCTTTAAAATTATTTAGGAGACATTATGGTATGAAAACTGGTTTTGGGAATGTAGCACAAGATACTGTGCTGTATGATGATATAAACTCTCCAATTCCACAGCAGTTGTTTGAGCTGTTCAGAAAATGTTGACAGAAAATAAATCTTGATGAAAAAGAAAACCTTTTGCAAAACTGTGATTTCCTAATCCAGCCCACACTCCCAGTTCCCACTCACCTTTGAGAATGCTCTGGGTGTGATCCAAAGCCTGTGAAAGCAATGGACAAGATCCCACTGGCATTCAGCAGGTGGGACATGAATGCCAAGTCAGTGTCGGGTTGTCTCTTGAAAGCCATATCTCTCACTGCAGATACCAAATATTTTATCTAGGCCTGAAATAATCCTCTTTATGGTCAAACTTGCTAGTGCAAACAAAACAGCAAATAGTAAATTTGTAAGGATGGCAATTAGAAAATGAAAATAGCCTGGGGACATTCAATGGGAAAGTTATCTACCACAGTATCCAAGAAAGGAATGCAAATTTTACTATTCACAAAAACCCAGAACTATCAGTTCAACCAGTGTTTTTACCCTGGCCCTGCATCAGCTGCAGTTTTACCATGGGAGGGTGATTGAAGTTCTCCAAGCCCAGCTCCACATGACAAGCACAGGCTCCCACATCACACAACAGGTTCACAGCTCCGTGCTGTGCAGCCGACTTTTCCATTCAGTTGAGAGCAAAATCCATCCAGTTTTCTTCATGTGAACACTGGAAGTGCTTCACAGGCACTGGCTCACCCAACATGTGAGTACTCTTTCC